>NC_135055.1:8646363-8949393 GCF_051014685.1 Ptiloglossa arizonensis
AAAGGTAGCGATAAACGAGGTACTCCGCGTAGTATCATTCATATGAACAGAATCGATTCAGGACTTTTGCTCTCGCGAGAAATCTCGAGATGTGAACAGAAAATCGTATCCTGGAGGAACGTTTATGTGCCGGATGTAAAACGGTGCGATTCTAGTTTACGAGACGCGCGAAAAGAAAAAGATATAATAACAAAGTATGTATATTTCAGAATCGATACGTTTCGTAAGCGTCAACTGGAACAATTCGGTACAATGTGAACTAGTATTGCACACATTATGACATTTAAAAAGGAACAGGCCTTTTTCAACGGATTATTTTTTTGTTATATTTAAATAAATAGTTGCTGGAAAAGATCTCAGGTCTGATAGGCAATGTAATTGAGAATATTAGTGGGAAATTTCATCAAAATCAGATTATCGATATTCAAATTATTAATTACATCGACACAAAGAACACAATTTCAAGAAAATTATATTTAAAGTCTTATAGTTTTATTTTCTAATATGATCCTTCTTGAGACGTTTTAACATCGTTTTTAAATAATACTACTTGCCTCTTAATGGTTCTGAACTGCTTTGTTCATCTCTGAGTTCTGTGCTCTTTAATTATAATTTAAGCACCATTTAATTTTTTAATCATCGATTTCATTTCAGAACCGACGATAAAGCGGAGAACATCCATTATTCGTAGTACTGATTCTTCTATAGATTTCATACGCATAGCTATTTACTAATGGATCAAAATTTATGAGTTTTATTGAGCTTCGATTTGGAACGTCTTTTTTTTATTTTAAAACTAATAGGTATTCATTTTCGTTGTTACCACGGCCGGTTCTTCCTGTGATATATTACTTATACTTTCTCGATTTATATTGGATCATGTTATAACGTAATGCCAAAACAAGTGTAACGAAAATCACATCCAACGTACCTCTACAATTTACACGGACGCTTCAGCTATATTGAATGATATTCAGTGAATATTATACGATTAAGAAATTTCAGATATCACGAAACAATTTTCCACTTAATGAAATCATGAAACCATTTGGGCTTTAATTAAATTGACATAGTTACAAGGTAGACGAAGATTTTATTCAAAATTCACATCAAAAGCTGTAGTCACTTCAGGCGTTATATGTATTTCGATTATTACTACGACTTTTTCAATGAAATATCTCGTATATTGTTCTTAAGTCTCCAAACTATTAGTTTATGTAACAAAAAATTTGGATATTGTTAGATTGCAGTATATCCGTTTTTTATAAGAACTTTGCCACAACTAAGGACATTTTATTGGATTTCAAATGTGTTCGAACAAGTACGTTTAGTTCAGGTAAACATTCTTTCAAAGAATACCGATCTTCGCATGTTCGAAACGCAACGTGCCTGAACGTGCCGTGACGCTAGATGTATGTATGTAAATACTCGTATTGCAATACCTGCAACAATGTTTACTCGAACCGAATTGTCCCGTAACCATTTCATGTCTGAACGGATAATATAAATCGATGTAACTGTTTGTTATACATTCAAAACGTAATGTGGCACAACTGACTCATAATGTTATATATAAATATTCATATCTTACGAGAGCCATCACTTTATGGTATTATCCCTTTAATTCTACTCATTTTTAATAGATACTGAATTACGGAGTTCTTCTCAAATATTGCATCAGTTTCGTCTGGCCATAAGCGATGAATACATTTTGCTAGCATTGTGCAAAGTGAGTTACATAACATATTATCTGAAATATTTTTTAAATTATTAATATTACGAGATTTTCTCTTACAAAGTTTCAAAACAATGACTTATTTTTTGCTACTCTTATTATTTTGTTCGTACAGTTATTATTTTTCGAGAAGTTTATGTAAGGTTCAAATGTATAATGTTAGTGTTAAATTCTAATGGTATTATTACATATCCACTTACACGTATGATGTTTGAAATTACAATTTTTACTCATCGTTTACAATTTTATTCATAAATACATATTGTCTTTGCGTTTAGAGGATTCAACCATATTTTATTGCATGTTAATATATTTTCTAATATCCTAGAATCCATCACTGATATTCAACAAAGAGATCAATACGTTTGATAGACATCAATAAAGGTAATTTAATAAAGTTATCACGTTTTTCCAGGAGAATGTACAGCTGCATGGTCAGACGTGTTTGGAACATGAATTACTTCCGTGAGAAATACGGGGATCGTATACTGACGACATTATATAACGATATTAAAAAACTCAAGAGTATATCTTGTTTAGTAATATATAAAGAGAAACAATAAAGTTACAAAACCGTTAAAATAGTTGCCCGTTTCTTTCTATGGTCGACTATTCTATAGAACTAAGTGTTCAGTTATTTTCTAACTGGTAGTTTATTTGAAAAGATTGCTAAAGTTTCTTACCAAACAATTTTAAACATTTAATAAAAGTATTTTATGAGAATAGAATAAATTTTAAACATCAAAAATCTTAATTATTAATCAATAGATTATCATCAATGATCCAACAATAAGAAATACATGTAATGAATTAATCCCCACGATTTTAAAATTATAATAAGTTATTAATCATGACAAACTTTTCAGGCATCTTTAGAAAAAAGTGTCGTTACGAGTGTCGCCTTTGAATTTTTCATAAAAATCAGTACGAACTTTCCGAATAATCTAATACGTATCAAGATTAGATATTCTATGATATTATCCATATTCCAGAAATTATATAATTGTCAAAACGTGGCAACAACACTCAACAATTCGGGAACTACTCTAATAGATTCTCATCCGAATTTGGCTATATTGACAAATACAAAAATGGGATGCAATTTGATTGTTACCAATATTGGTAGCATCATAAGCTACTGTGGTATGAAAATTTCATGTATGTCTTAATTAACAAAGAATTCTCAACTGAAATTTCGTACCTTGCATAATTTAAAGTTGCTGTTGAATGTTTACAGTTTGGTTTAAATTTATGAATAAAAGAACTCCCTCTACTTGGTGTTCTGAATAATAAGAAATCACATTTCTCATTTAATATAGACCGAGATTTAGGTAATATAAATCATCTACAGCTAGTTCAGGAAATTGAAGTTCTTGATTATTTTCCTCATTATTCATCACTGTATACTCCGGTTGAAGGTATGGCGATTTCACTTGAAAGATATTAAATTCTCGAACAACACATATCAAACGATTTGAAGCATTTATTCGAGATTTCATCTCCAAAGCTAACATAAGAGATTTATTATCGTCGTTTAAAGTTATATTAGGATTTGTCGAAGAAAAGATTTTGAATCTTTTCTTAAGTCGATGATATCTTGTTGAATCATCTAGCGGTTTTAGTTACAATCTTAATGTATTTCTTTCAATAGTATCATGTTGGCTAAACCCAGAATTACTACATTTAAACAAAAAGCTCTTTTACATTTACATCTGATAAAATTGGAGAACTTATTTCTCGAACTGTATATCATTTGCAGCAATAAATGATGGTTTACATAATTCAATTATGCTTCTTACTATACGTACTAGTTAATCGAAACTATACTATACATACATATACATATCAAAGAAATCCAAATATTGCTAGAAGTATAATCAAATCTTGAAATAAAATTGTAGAACTTAAACATAAATTTCATTGAAATCCATTCAATCATTTAGATACAATCATATTGACACCCATTCACACGTCTATTCATATCTATACACATGCATACATATTACCTACTTATATACATATGTACATTCGTAAACAATTTTTCTTATATTTACTCCATCGAATATATTTTTACTTCTTTTCTATTTGTAACATCCAATTTCTAACAAAAATTAGGTATCGAGTGAAAATAAAAACATTAGAAAGTCCTAGTTAGTCTTAGTAGATAGACGAGAGATTCCTGACTCTATAAGTGTTCACAGTTATAGTATATCTTAATCTTGATAGATTGTAAATAGCCATTAAAGTTTGGAAAAGTATCGATCTACGTACGAAGTTTCTCCTTATTATTTTTGCATTTCTACAAAATGTTATTTGTGTAACAATATCAAACTCTGTAGATATTTCTCAAGAAGAAACTCTCGAGGAAAGTGTCGAAATGGTTTTCAGTCCACACAGATCGAGAAAAGATCCATTGGGACCTTGTGCATGGCGTTGCACTCCTATACAACCATCGCTCACCTAACTCGGTTCAGCAGTGCAGTAGCTACGCCTAATCGACATGGCTAGTACCATCTAATATGCATTCGCGCAGAACAGTGTAACGCAATATACTGTCATTGCTGTTATACAACAAAGAAAAAGATTATTCGAAACACAGAGTCTTAAACAAAAATGCTGAAGAAAGGAGAATAAATCGCAGCAATGTTTACGTAGAGGCACATTAAAGTCTCATGAAAACGAACGAGTTTTCAGCACACAATTATATGTCTCTCCCTTTCCTTTTCATTTAAGAAAATAAAGAAAGATATACAATCGTGCGTGAAAATATCGCTCGTCTGATCTGACGCTGAAATCATCGTGGTTTCGTGTCATTAAAAATTCACTTTCTGCTTTTCCATTTGAATTCATTTCCTTCGAATCTTAATAACGTAATTGCCGAAAGCGGTGAAAGCTTTCTTCAAGATGTTTCCAAAGTATACGTGCAACACTTGCCAACCATTACTGATGAATGATAGAAACTGATGAATGCAAACACTTTTAAGTTTGCTTAGACAAATGATGCTGTAGGTAATTCTTTATTTTACTTACTTCGTTTCTTCTGTCAAAATTAAAAGTAACTAATACATTTCTTAATAATTTCGTTATCAGTAAGTAAGAATACATGAAAAAGTCTATGATTATTATATGCATTAAGTGAGTGCATTTTGGATGGTACTAGCCATATTGATTAGTTATGTTACGAGTTTTGTACAAAATTGGGTGTTTCGAAAATTGAAATGATGGAGCAATTTTGCTTACGGATTTGTATTCAGATCGAGAAACTCTCCGAGGATCGCCCATTGGTTATTGCAAAAAGAATTCATGTGTTACCGAGCAATCAAAGAATTTTAGACTGTATTTTTTCGTAAAAAAATATTTCTCGAGATTTCTCTCTTCTTATTTTATAAATCGAAAGGGAATATATGTTTGTAACAATGAAATTTGTATCTCGGTCGTGTTCGAAGTTGTTCCAGTCGAGATTGACTTCATTTTTTAATCACTCACTGTTTCGATTGTGTATCGAAACAGTAAATTTAATTACAAATAGAGGTATCGCGAGCCACGAGTTACAGGGCGGTTTTGCTTCATTACTTTCGATCAATCTTGCTGCTAATTACGAAATTGTAATTTCGGAATATTGAAGCAAACATACGCACAACGCGGCGTAGCGTTCGTAATATACGAAGCTACGACGCGTAAACTAATTTCGTATGCGTTTCGTGTATATATAATCTGCGCTTGTGCGTGAGTGTAAGTAATACGTATATGCGTATGTATATGCACGAAATGTCGAACGTGAGATTGCAGTTACTGAAATCTTAAAGTGTAAAAGTAGATAATGTTGTTTCCCATTGAAAATTTCAATCCATAGGCCTCTGAAGAGCTGTGTTGCCATCTTAGAGCAATCGTGTACTAGGTACTTCAACTTGTCGTCTTAGAGCAATCGTGTACTGTCTACTCGCAACTGTGTATATACTTTAACAGCAGATCAATAACAATTCCTAATATATTCATTATTCTTAGGAGTGGTAAGTATCCATTTTTCAAAAGGGTCAAATTATCATTGCCCCTTATAAAGACAAAGAACCTGATCTCGAAAAATCTGGCGAACAGCTACCTACAGATCATAGCAGGCCAAGTTAGAAACGACATCCTTGATCTGCGTCACACTTAATTTAAGTTTAAATGTTGCATTCCACCACCATCGGAAAGTCACAAATTTTCATCACATTGATAAGACCTATTGCAAATATCCGTCCTCGATACCTCAACATCGACCGATTTAGTCAATCACAGGCAAGCCTTGATGCGACCGAACCTTCATCGATGAGATGGACACCAAACTAATCAGTCACGACAAAATCACCAAACCATCAAGAAAACTCTCCTCCTCATATTGTTCAATACATCACAGTGTTTACGTTGAACACTTTGGTCGTGATTCACCCATCGTTTCATTTCGAAGTGCAGTCATTGAGCGACACACTGCTCAACAATTACTATATTGAATATTTTTATGTGTTTGATCAATTAAGAAAATCGCTCCAAGTAACGAAGAATAACTTTATGGTTCTGTGCTCTGATGTTTGTAGGTAAACTGTCGTATTATTTCGAACAGAAATTTTTCATTACAATTAAGGTTTTCTTAGAATTGCATCATACGTGGCGTTTACTAATCCGTGGAAAATATTTACGGAGAAACAATATACATTTATACCTTGTAAACCTACTTCTAGTAATACGTGACGGTTGACACTTAAAAGACTATAACTTTCATCATTTTTAGAATTTTGAAATTTTAACATGAATTCATTTCTCAAAAAAAGTCAATTTTTTGAAAGCTCTAAACTGGAACCTCCTCTTAAATTCCACTCAACACTAGCTTTTGATAATGTCATCAAAAGTAACGTATGTCCGAGTAATGTAAGTAAATTTTCCTAAAAAGAAATAAACAATAATTACAGACACTATTGATGGTCTAACGATAAAAGAATATACAATAGCTATTTAACAGATTATTTCCCCTAAACAACATAAGATTTGTTTTAAGAATCTTCCACTCTTCCACGAGTGTATTCGTACTTGGGCAATACTACTTAATAACAACCATTCTAAATATACTACAATTTGAGTACCTACACTTTCATAGTATTTGGGACTTAACACCAGTTGCAGAACGAACTAAGGAACATTTGGTAACAAGATTGATAGTGGAAAAGACAAGACTAGGCATGCATGAGCCAAGGATTAACATTGAAGCAGCATGGGTTACAAAAGGATGGAAGAAAACAAGGCAGGTCAATACAAAACCTTCTGGCAACATGCAAAAAACTAGGCCCAAAATAAAGTGTTGAATATCTAGAGGATCCTATGTCCGAAGTGACTGCCCAAAGGGGAAACAGGGACATGATGGTCTAAGCAGTAGAAGGTATGACACAAAGTATGGCACTAGTAAGTGATGGATCCTTGAATTTGTCTGATCCAACTGCCTGGATAATTGATTCTGGTTGCACAGCAAACGTGTGTTAGCAATTGGAAAATTTTGCAACTTATAAAGGGCTAGAAGAAAAAGTGGAATTTATACTAGAAAATGGGCAAACAATATAATCTCTGGGGACTGGGAAAATCAATGTAAAGTCCCATGTGAATGGTGGAAAGTGCTACCTAGAAAATGTTATGTACGTGCCTGACATGAAGACTAACCTCTTTTCTGTACGCTCCACAGCAGCAAAGGGATTTACTCAAATAATTCAAGGAAATAGTGGCTTTTTAAGAAGAAAGGCAAACTGATTGTGGATGGTATAAGCATGATGCCATTTACCTTCTGAATATTAATGTGATTCCAAATGAGCAATCTTGTCTTATAACTCGAAGTAATAAAGAAAATTTTTTACAAGCCTGGCGTGAAAGGATGAGGGATCAAAGTAAAACACATGTCAGGAATCTCTTAAAGTAAAAAGGAATTGAGTATTTTTCATGTTAAGTAACTCTTATCAGATAAAATAGACATTTTATGCATTAAGTATAAGCAGAATCGAAACTTCAGTAGTTTACAGTCTCCAAGCTTTATATTTATTTACATATAGAGATAGGGATGCAATTGAAATCTATTCCTACTACTATGGCAGAGTGCATGGTTGAGGTACAGAATATGTGGTTCAGAAGATGGGGATGGGCGGTCCGACCCTTCTTTGCCCTTGTGCCATCCCGCGAGACTTCAAGTCAGTGGAAAGCGATACTCTTCTTTTATTTAATTATCTGTTTCTGTTTCTGTTGTTTTCTTCAGTTTATGTTTCAGATCAATTTGGAAGAGTGTTGAAATAAGAAATTGATCTTAGATGCCAGATTCTGATATTAGTCGGCGCCACCTGTTGGAGTTTTGTATATCGATTTTATATTGACCATTTAGGCTTGCTGTTAGCATGTGCCAAAGTATTGTGCAATTAACTGTATAAATATAGTAAATGTATTTACTTGTTTTAATTTAGCAAAATGGAGCACAGTGATTAGTTAATTTCAATCTCCAATTCTAACAAAAGTTTTATCAAATTTCGGTTTGCAAATAAATAAAACAATGACTGAAATCTAGTTGCAAGATAAAAACAATAAGCAAAAAAAAGGAAAGTTAATAATACAATACATTAATAGTATCATAAGTTCTACAAACAACCTACAGATTTATCGCCACTGTGGTATCTATTCTTGCGATTATAATACTGATGAAATCTCGATTCTAATAAATAAGGAAATTGGAAACTTAGTTAAGTTAGCCAACAATCTTAATGAAATACCGATCCCAATCCATACCAACAGGGGCAGTGTGCAGAGTCAATATATGTGGAATCATCTTGTATCTCAAAAGAGGTGTTTGAATGTTTGAGTAAAGAAGTGCATTCTTAAAACTGCATCCGTTTCCTCAGCAGAATGCATTGCTATGTATTATGCTGTAAAAACTGATCTCCTCAACTCACAACAGAGTGCAATAATGTTTTACAATTCTCTTAGTGTCCTTATCAGTTTCCAAATCCCCAAAATTGATATAAAGATAAATACTTATATTCTCGAAATTAAAAAAGTATATACTGAATTCAAACAAAAATCATCTAACAATAGCGAAATGGAATTTTTTAGATATCTTTGAACATCAGAAGAGAAGAAAATGAAAAAGCCAACGCATTTGCTATAATTGCGTTTACCAAGGAACCTGATTACAACATTTTTGTTCCATATACTGATTTTTGTGAATTGTTTAAACTTGAAAGGAAAGAATACTTTTTATATTACTACAAAAGGTACAAAAAACCATGGTTCGCAAATGAGAGTCTCACGAGAGAATATATTGTAACGATTAGCTACTATAGATCGGATTATTGTAACCTTGTGGCATCTCCATCACGTATTGGCATTATAATGGATCCAAAATACAGTTATGATACAAATGTACAAAATCTTAACCACGTAGTTCGATAACGCTCCCAATATAATATTCAGGGAACCAAACAAATAAAGAGGCTCAAAAACTGTAGAATTTGCTTACCAATGACCGTGAGATCCCTACTTTGCGAACCCAGTAGCAAAGCTTGTTCGTATTTACACTGCTTCTTAAAAGAATGTAACCTACAAATTTAAAAAAAAATATTGTAGTATAGCGTCTCATTTATCATGCAAACTTAGAACTAATTTATCTATCTACCTTTTAGAGTAACCGTAAATATTGTAAAAGAATGTATAATTCTCTGTATAAAAATGTAATGATATGAATAAACATACACATACATATTTGTATTAATATTTACTGAAATAATGATTCATAAATAAAAATAATTTGATACTTCAAAAACTAATTATTGTGGTATATGTTTAGTCTTATTATTATATTTTTCATCTTTAATTGTGTAGTAATTATTCAAAGAAATATATATATATATATATACATATGTAACAATTGTTAAGTATTGATACCATAGGTGCATGTCGCAATAAGTCTCCAATCGTATGAAAACATTTCTCGAAATAATTTGATACTGGAGTACCAATTTCAACAATAAAATAAATATATCAATGATGCCAAAATACAACTTACAATTAGTCTCATTAGCAACAACCCATGTACTTGTGTTCTATTCTAGAAATAACAGGATTTTGAAGACATTTTACATTATTTAATTTAACTTACATATCCTTTTTATTAATGTTTCTTATAGCAAGTGTTCGAATATTTTCTTATGGCACTATATTTCAAGAATTCAATTCCTAAATTTAAATGTGTCTGTATCATCGCTAGTAAACAATCATCGATAGTTTTCGAATCAAAATCCGTCGTAGGTAGTTACGAAACTGTTTAGTTCCCGGCGGAACTTTAAGCAGCAGATTTCTTTTAAAGTGATTAAAGGATCAGCAAAGTTCACTTTACAGGATCCATAGTTGACGAATACGGCGCAGGAAAAAAGAATCGTCGCGAACGCATCCCTATATCGTTCTCTGCTACGCCCTGTCGCCACTACACGATTGCCAGCTCGGCGTCTCAACCAGCGATCAAAGTTCTTTGAACTTTAAGAATCCCGAGGAACTACAATCTCCTTTACAGTCACTTCGATAAGTCGATGTTGGTCGATATACCTATACACTGCCGCGAGATGTAATGGATTAGATGTGCAATCCGATTCAAGTTATGAAACAGCTCAAGGAAATAGCACGATTTGCGCTGTAACACTTTAGATAGCGTACGAGCTTTGCAATTTCAGTGAGTACGGAACAATCTTTTTGAATAGGTGCTTTGGGAATCAAATTTGCAAGGTGCACGAAGGGAACAAAATTTATAAAAGGCACAATTTGAAATTATAAGCGTAATTTGAAAATAATTAAAACCGAAATTAAGAGATGCTGGCTGCTTTACATAAACGAATCTACCAATTACAAAATAAGCATTCCTTCCTTTTTGAAATTATACATATTTGAAATTATACAATTATACATATTAACAATCGCTCTTCGATTAAAGAAGATACACAAAAAGTGAATATTAATGGACTGGAATAATATTATAAACATAGAAAATATTATTATAAAAAATCAATTCTCGATATAATTTTATAAGAATAAAAGAAGAATTTACGATTTACTTACAAAGAAACCCAAAACAACCAAAGTAACATAAATTAAAAAACATAAACAGAATATGTATGAATGAATAAAAAAAATTTACTTGTTTAAATTTAATCTGCCGATTAAATCAATCGTGATGTATAAGTTTTAATCCTCTGGCAAAAATGTCGAATAAATTTTTATTATTGTTATTAGTAAATATTTGCTCAGACAGAGTAATCTCGTATAAAATATAATACCCAATTGTAAAACATGCCAAACATAGAGAAATTTTTTTTTTTTTAAATGACGTTTTTCAATGTCAAAACGTCACGAATTCAATGGATATTCAAATGTAAATAGTTAAATATATGAAAGTTCTAATGTTTTTAAATTATAATAATTTAAATTGTATACCAAAAGGTACAATTTTTCAGAATCGGGGAGTGAAGAATACATTTTTTCTAAGAACGATACTTTTGCTAACTGAAAGTAATATTAAAAAGTGGTCTTTACGATCTTATAATCCAATTAATCTTTTTTTGGAAAACACCCATATTTTCATAATTTATAATTTTATGAAATTTGATTTTTATTCGCCAACCGGTCCTAAATAACTGGTCCTCCGATTGTATTTGACTCATCGAGATCAGGTACAGAAGACTCTTGCTCTATTCTTTAGCATTGTTAAAAAATTTGTTCTTGGGTAACTTTTATTGCTCGAATTTAACATACTTTCATCAGAAACCGAACCTGGACTACTTTTGGGCAAATAAAAACAAACGTATTTAATGCTAAATCATGCGAAAGTAATTCGTTTAAACTTACCTTTGCTAAAAACTGAACTATTCGATTCGCCTTTCAGAAAGTTTGGAGTACCTTCAAACGCAAAAAAATTTTCCTTTCAACGGTGCATTTTTAACCGAAGCTCAAAATTTAACACGGGCACCTTATAGTTTATACAAAAGTTACTCGCATGATTGCAAGTAGGATTCGTTACTTGCCTATAGAAATCTCACGGTGCTTTCTTCACATATATCCATATTAGATAAGTGCGTTTACCCTAACAAAAAATAATTAAACATCTGTCCTATTCTTCTCCTCAAATACATACGTACGTAACGTTTTCAAGCATGTTTTTACATTAGTTCGTTTCTATAATATAAAATAAAAATAACTTGTATTTTATCAAACCCATTTATTGTAGTTACAGGTTGACTTTGTCAGTCCAGTAATGAATCGTCATCAATCACAAGAGATTACTTACAAATGGAAACATAAAATTGATGGTCAATTTTATCGTCAATTAATTCTCAGTATCTTTGTACATCTGTTTCAGTTATTTTATGACTTTGTACAATAAGATTCTAGTATAATGTATAACTACTTATTTTCATTAATTCTGACAAGATTTCCATCCCTTTTCGAAAAGTTGGATCCTTCCATTATACAGAAATTTTCGGCCCTATGTTCGTCAGAATACCGTGTCCGAAATTTACAACACTCGCGCGAATACAATTTCGGTGGTCCATTCAGTTCTAAATTTTGTAATCGGCCATCTCGTTATCACTACTCTCTAGCGTGTTGCATTACAGAGAGAATTGTTCATAAAATTTGCAGCCCGGTAATGGCCGGTCCAGTGTTAACTTGTAGGGAACATCAACCGATGTACATGTAAGGGAGAAATTTGGCTGGATAAATTTGAAAGAATTCAATGGTGTAGCTTTACGACGAGAACCCGCTGGAAATTTTTCATTGGCTATTTAGTAGCAAACACCCAATGGTGGCTCTGTAAACCAACAGCAATTTGAACGGGGTACTTTTTATTGCCCATGAAAACAAGGCTTTAAGCGAGGCCTTTGTTTCACCGACTTAGCAAATGTCTTTAATTCTCCGAAACCTGTTTCTTTTTAAATGTTATTCTGAATGGAGGACCCGGCAGGGTTTTAATGAAATGAAACTGTGATACGAGACTGCCGATCATTTTTCAGTATCATGAATACATTTTGTTGCGTTCGTATTCGTCTACGAAAGTTTACGATATAGTAAACAATTACCGAATATTGAAAGTTTCAGTAGTTGGATCAATGAAATCTATATGGCAAGATACGTTAAAAGAATATTTAAAGTTCATTGCACCATGAAACTGCCGAAAAGTCAAGTATTTCAAAAATTTCGATTAGAACATTTTTATTTAGATGCTGCACTATGTTTCAGTCGATCAAAGGTAAAAGCATCGCTGGTAGAGTTAAGTGGGAGAACTTGCAATAAATTTAATATATTCTAAACACGTATTGCTGAATTGTTTCATCGACTGGTATATTTTTGCATCATTTTATCGAGACAATTTTATTCCTCGTAAAATGACCTTAATTAAGAGTAGAAGCAATAGGGAGGAAAATTAAATGAAAGCAAGTAGCAGCAGATCAGAAACGTGCTAGGTGTTGTTTTTGTATAGGAAGTAATGATAGATACGCCACTGTATGTAATTATTGCCAAAGGTATGTTTGTAATAACCACTAAATACAAGTATATATAACTGTACACACATATGTAATACGTGTAATAATAAATAAATAGGATTTGTTACATACTAAATCGTGACGTTATTTTCATATAGACGACACTAAATTCGCAACGTAATTCGAAACTGATTTATTAGTAGTGGAGGCATATCCATGAAAATCTCGAGCTCGTACGCCTTTCACTGTGTTGGTACTAGATTGGCGAGGACCGAGAACTTGAGCGACTGTAAATTAATATTAATAAATATTGATGTGAGTCAACAATATGTAATTCTGGCACAGGAATACGAAATCCAGTATTTGGAGAGTTAAAGCATCTGGTTTACTAATTCTTAACTGGTATAACCAATATTACTGGTAATATAGATGTAATAATTGATCCACGAAAAATAGATGCTTTGAAGTATCATGTAGCAAAAATATTCACAGATCCAATTATAAAATTAAAAATGGCCTCTAATAGGTCATTGCGCACAGTAAACGTCCCCACTCTTTTCAATCAGTCTGGATGAGAATAAAAAAGTAACATCAGCGCATTTACGTATAAAGAGTTTTAATTACTCAAAGTAAGCTTTGACCTCTCTAAAAATAAAATAGTACAACCCCTGGCAAAAAGGTTTCAACCGAACAGAGTAATAAAAAATTGTTTAAATTACTATAGTTTTTGAAATGTAAAGTATTACGGTATAGGTGTAAAACACATGGGTATGTTAAATTGGTCCAATTTGAAGTAAAAACAAAAACAATAATTTCAACTTTTGTTTATTATCGAGGAGAAAATAATAGAAAAGCAAAATAATAGTTGGAAAATGTTATACGACCGGTAGAAATCTGGGAAAAAAGCATTCGTTATTGCAAATTTGCATAGAAAGAAACATTATTTTTTTAATATTTATATTACCTAATACGTGGCGTTCCCACGTGCACGTTCCACTGCTGTTATACGTGCGAGCATTGAGTTTATTAATTTTCCACATTCTACTGACAGAATTTGCTCCCATGATAATTTATTGCATTTTGCAATTCATCTTTATCTCGTAAAATAAAACTCCATATTTTTTAATCTGTCTGTGACTCTTTGACTACAAATATTTTGTTACAATTTTTTATTCATTTCTTTAGACATAGCCTGCCTCATTGTTTGAACAATTTTCTTTAACTATCTTTTCTCTGTTGCTAAAAGCGAATGCTTACATTTTTTCAAATTTCAATACTTCCAGTTTCATTAAATTTCTGACTTATATAATCAATAGCACTTCTAATGCAATTTAAGATATCTACAACTCATTTCTGACAATATCTATCGATTCGATTTATTTATTGAAATTTTATGTCCTATTTGAAATACTATTTTATTTGAAGTGTGAAGAATCCATTATTTGAAATAGTATTTAAAATATTTTCTCTATAAGTATTCCCTAACTCTGTTTGTGTTTCTGTAAGGCTTGAAAACTTAGAGTTAACGGAAACAAATACAAAACAATCCTCTTCGTACACTCTCTTCGGTCAGCATATAGAAAAACCATAAGAAATTAAAAATCTTGTTACGATTTTAAACTATACAGTGAATTGCATTTCACTGTGCACTGGAACAACTAGTAAAGGCAGACTGATCCTTCAAAAGAGTATCCATGTGTAGTAGATAAAATGGAATAAGATATTTAATAATCATTAAATGCTTTTATCAAGATTAGTCGATCTATTAATAATACAATATAATAGTAGTAACGCTGACTACCAAATGACTGTCTACCTTTTATGTTGACTACCAAAAGACTCCTCATTCAGAGCAATAGCCTTTCCTATATCCTAGGTTTTTGAACCTACGTGACCTAAGTCACCAGGCCAGGGTCGTTGTGGGGGATGCTCATGAAACGTAGGCCGGATGTTCTAATCCTTCACAGGTGGTCGCCAATACGCTGACCAGACGATGGACCTACATTATGTCACCATCACCGGAAACTCAGCAGTCCCTTCGGCCGTTCCCTCTTTGTCCGGTACAACTCCTCGCGCAGGGTCGTTTGCACCTTCGTTTGCTTCCACGCTCTCTCGCGCACACAAGTACACTCCATTCATGTATCTATTTCACTTTTATCATTTGCAATACATTAGAATAAAACCATGTTCACATCTTTCGTGTAGTCTTTTATAGAAGAAATAAAGATCTAATTTTATTTTTGCAAGCAGTGTTTAAAAAAATTTGTTCTCTTTTGTCTATGAAGTTGTCAACGATATGAAATTTCATTTTAATTATTTTAACTGAAATTCATTTGCTATGAAATATATATGCTCCTTGAACGTGAATGAACTTGTGTTTCTATAATGAAAATGTTAAGTTTATAGATTCATATCATCGCTAAAAAAGAAATGTATATTCCGTGTGTATTGCCTGTATACATATATACAAACAGAACAAAATAGGGAAATTAAAATAAATTAACAAAATAGCGAAATTAAAATAAATCGGTTTCTCATCGCTAAAAATATTTTTTTTGGGTTTATATTCTTTATGCATCTAATCAATTTATAATATTTATCGACGGTCGCAAGAAGCATACAACAAGACAATTAGCGTTTATGAAAATTTTTCAGTCGATTACAATGCAAAACCTACATACTGAATGGCTCGTATAACAAATGTACAGTCTACAGAATAGACACGCACGCGAAGCTGAGAGATGAAACCTCTTCCTAGATGCAAATGTAGACACCCAAAATAATCTAAATATTGCACTTATTTATCATATAAAAAGGAATAAAAGCTCTCGAGTTCGTCTGTATAATCCAAGAAGCTTGAATACTTATGAGGCAACTCGTCTTTTAGCAGCAATATTCTAATTATCGACAAAGCTTCAAACAAGCGAATAATAAAAGTGCCTTTTTCCTTTCTGCCTCCTAATTTATTCTATACTGGTATATCAAATGTATCGAACAACTGAGACAGATCCTACCTCTTGTTTTATTTAAGGCAGCAAAAATGGTACAGAAAAAAGTTGAATGATATAACAAAGTCTATCAGCATGTGACTTCACTTTATTTATAAATGAAACGAATAATTATCTTATTACCCAATATGAAAATAATATTACACTCTTGATATGCTGAAAATATGTATTAATATTGTTCACATTGTTTTTACACATAGTAGTACGTTTTCAATAACCTGAAAATCGTCTTATCATCTCTCAGCTATATATACACATATATAGGAATCAACAGCGGAACCAGAACTTGCAGAAAAATAATCGGTTACATACAACAGTATTTACATTTTAATAATCTCACTTTTCTAGTAAGTGCAACGATGCATATGTAATGTATAATTGTACCTTTTTTATGAATGGAAGCATATGTTTCAGTAGACAAATAGATCGTTGCATCGTAACACTTATGAGAAAAGTGAAATCATTGGAATATAAATACTGTTGTGGGGTGTCTCCTCTCCGCGTCATCAAAATTTTAAGTCTCACTCGTGTTTGTTAATCGCAAATAAACGAATCGAAGCCGAAGTCGTGCACCGTGCCCGAAATTTCCTTCGTTCATCAGTAACCAATTCAACTTTAATTCATTCTTGAAGATTGTTCTTTTGAAGCATCAGGAAATTACAAAACGATCTCTAACCGCTAGAACCTCGACAATAATTAAACAACCACGAAATCGTTTCGTTTATTCTTTCTTTAATATTAATGAATCGACTCTACTTGCTGTTTTGCATCATCAACGACTTCAACGATTTATTCATTTTCTTCTCATTAAGAGGAAGGAACGTCTTGCTTCCGCTCGAGCAGCATCTTCACGAACCGTAAACTGCATACTTAATGCGACTAGCACGGTGCACTTTTTTCTCGGTGAGCACGTGATTAGAATAAGTTTTCTTTCGATCGAGCTCGAAATACACCGCATCTGATCTTCGATGCACGACACCGCAATAATAATCTTCGAGAGGGTTGGTTGAACATTAGTCGTGAAAGGTTTATTCCCGGAATAGACGATCGAGACTCTTTGACGTTGCTTTATGGACTTTGATATATAGAAATAATCATGAAATCCTTTCGTTCGCATCCTCAAAAATTCGAATACACATTTATATAACTAAAAAGTACTTTGACAGAACCGCAAAAGTTCTGACAACCGTTAGGGGAGTATCGTGAAATTTTATATGGAATACAGTATGTATTACTCTACCTACCTAGTATATATATATTTGAATAAAAAGTTCCATTATGCTACTTTTCGCAAATTGAATTACATACTTCAATCAAAGAAGAAAATTTATGAATTGTAATGTGACAAGAATGAAATTAACCCAAAAGTGACACGGTTTCTGGAAAATTTATTTGAAGCTTCATTACTACTTACCTTCGTTTTTAGTTACTATTTTCGGTAGCTTTGGCACTTTCATTTTCGTGTAACTTGTATAGTTACTTTATGATTATAAAGTCAAACATCTTGGCGTTTTAAACGTTTAAGAATTAATAGCAGCACAAACTCTGTCTCTGTGTCTTATGCTGTTAATTATTCATTGTAAACTATTTGTTTTAAGTGTCCCCACATAAAAATTGTCATTGGTGTAACATTCGATGATCGCGGTGGTGGTGTCACCCAGAAGTATGTGTAACTCAGTTTGCAAGTATGTTGGTCATTTTTCTCCATTTAGTGTATCATTTATAAAATAAGGACAAATTATTTGATCATTCAAGGTGCCGCGTCTGACATTTACGGTTCACAGTCTCTGCCTATTCATCTATCTTAATCAACGTAGGTTTCCTACCGACCAGCAGTACATATTTTTCAAATTCAGTTGATCATGGTTGATGAAAGATGTCTCGCTACTAAACAACATTTGTTAAAAAACAATTCATTATTTTTATACTACCGTAAAGTCCACTGATAAAAATTCATGCTACTTTAAATATCTTGTCCATAGAGATGGAAAAGTATGTGATATCTATGAAATTTATCTTCATGATGTATCCACATTACATCTCAATTTTCGTAAACTAACTTATTGATTTCCAATCAACGTAAACAAACTTCAATGTAGACAGATAAATATTTCATATTTTATTTTAATCCTTACGTTGACAACCAAGTACTCGAATACTTACTTCTATATTTTGTTAAATAATTTTCTATGCTCTGAAAATATTGCAAAATTGCTCCAGATTACCATTTTTTAGACATTTTTACCTCGATTTATGTCTTTATTGTAGAACAAAATTCTGTAACAATTTCAAGTATTAAAGCTTCAAATTGTATATGTATGCACTTGTTTGATGATCGGGGTAACCGGGTACTCATATAAGATAGATAATAGTTAGGTAAATTATGATGGGAAATATGTACAAAATTCAAATAGAAATTATACGGGATACAATATGTTTTTATTAAAATTCCTTCCTTCTAATTAAATTATAATAATTGCTGGGACGCGCAGTCCTTGAAATGGTATCGTTGTGCTGCGCGTCCTCACACGCTTACAATTAGTGAAACTAGTGTGAGTGAGTTATCAAGTTGAACTTAATATTTCGATTTGCTTTTTTCTGTATTATTTCAATAGAAAATTTCAAAGAAATGTGCATTTTTCAAAAGCTACGGTGGAATAAGCTTATCCTTCATAACCACTAATAAACTGTGATGTCTCCTCTGGGGGATATCCGAGTACGAAGGATTGAATTACGTTTTCTAGTCTCTTCTTATTTATTCACGCTATACTTTTTAATGCGAAGAAATAATTGAACAGCTTGTAATATCAGAAAAAGATATTTTATTATCGACAATAGAATTAAAAAAGTAGGTTAACTGGCTTTTGCTTAATATTTTTTATAAAGTAGCAAATTTATATAAAAATAAGTTAACGTAAAGTATATCTACATATTCATGTTATGGAATACATATTTTGTGAGAATATCACTAAATTGTTTTCAGTGTACTAATTGTCTTCTATGTCAAAATCAACGTATAGATTTAGCAGCGACTAAAAATAACAGTCATTCGAAAAATGTTCATGAAAAAGAAGAATTTATCAACGATGAAAATTTATTTTCCTTAATTATAGTATGATTATCGATGAGAGAAATACAGTTTCGGTCACTCGTAACAATTATAAATGGGGAAAATTTATTTTGGTTGTAACAGTAATGGACGAGACAAATTCTATTTCGATCAATCGCAATAATTACATTGTCCAATATGCATTTATTTTGCAATATCCAGTAGGTGGTGTTTGTTGAGTGTCTCGACCTATATACAAGTCCGTAAGCAAAATTGTTCTATCCCCCTGAGGTATTGAAATATCCGAGGTTTTGTAAAAGCGTCTGATTTTTAGTAAAAATGTAATATTACGTGTAAACTAAAAGGGTTAGGAAGCTCTAATTGGTCTTGATAAATAGAGGACAGATTCTTGAATGTATAAGTGTTCACGGTCGTGATATTGTTTAGTTCTAGGTGATTGTAAATAACGTCTGAAGTTTAAAAACGTGTCGAAGTGTTGTTTATGCAGCTTGCGTTTGCTTTACATATCGAATTCTGTAGACATTTCTCAAGAAGAAACCATTCGGGAGAACTGTCGAAACGGTTTTGAGGTCACACAGATCGAGAAAATATCCATAAGAAAAATATTGCCCGCTTTCCTAGACTCAGCATTGCCATAAGCACGTAATTCAACGTAATCGACGTGACTGGTGCCATTTAATATGCACTTACAGATTTTCCTATATATTCTTGCATACCAATTGCGAAATTATTAACAAATGTATTAATTACTCTTGATTTTTACAGAAAAAATAAAGTATACGAGGGCGGTATGATAGATACAGTTATTAGAGGAAAGAAACGCATCTTTGTTCTTTTTTTAAATTATTTTTCAACACAGCCTCCTTTTAACTCGATGCTCTTATTGTTAGTCCAACGAAGTTCCAATTTTTTTACGCCATTCAAGAAGTAGGTTCTGTCGAACTCTGCAAAATACACTTTTGTTTCGACGATGATCTCTTCGTTTAACACGAACCTCTTTTCGCCAAGTTATTTTTTCAGGTTGGAAATAAAAAGAAAGTCAAATCAGAGTGAACGAGTGCGGTTTCGTTTTGTTCCACTGTGAGCAAACGTGGCAACCATCTCGCCGATAGCTTTTCCATGCCCAATTTTTTGTGTAGGATACATTGTACGCGTTCAATTGATATGTTTACAATGTCATCAATCTCTCTGATCTTCACCCGATGGTCTGGTCACACGACATTATGGATTTTGTTGACCATATCCTTCGTAGTCACTTCAATCGGACGGTCTGGGTACTCTTCATCGAAAACGGATGCTCGGCCACACTTGAATTTATTCAATCAATACCTATTGATGTATTGAATCAATACCTGACAGTGGTTATCGAAAGTGCATGGTCCTTACAAACAGTATGTAACTTCACTTTGAATTCTTCACACATCTTCTCATCCAAAAAAAGAATCGAATCGCTGACCAATATTGCTTTTTTCCCACGGTTGTATATAAACACAAACTTGTCCAGATTAAACAGTTACTGAAACAAAACTGCTCGACAGGTCTGTCTGAAATTTTGACAGGCGTCATTCGGAAGATAGTGTTAAACAATGATCTACGAATTTTCAGTTGGTGGTTGTCTCAGTCGTTTAAAACGGGTACTTACTACATAGCTCTCGTAAAATAAAAAATTATTTATAGCAACATTCGTGTAACCACAAACTTAAAAATGTTTACTTTTTACTTGACGTTTGTATGTTGCGCTTTTCTTAGTGTTTATCAGGAAAAGTTTATGGAAAAGGTAGATCATTATTTTCCGAATCAAACATGTTGATACTGTATTGGTTTGGAACATTAATCGTACAACGTGGATACTTGTATATTGATCAAGAAATGGAAAATTCTTTCAGCAGATGTCAACCTCGAAAATTTGTTCTACGTGTCCCAAAATATAACCATAATCAATAATATACCCACATACAACTATGAAGTGTCAACGTTTAACGTTACCTATATTTATAGTAAGACGTTAAAGTGAAATTGCTCAAGAACAAAACCTATTTTGCTGAACGGTATGATGGTCTTATTATACTACGCGTATAATAAAAATTTTACTCCGTCTTATCCTGAAAGCGATTTCCATGCACGTAAAATCTCCTTGTTAGTGTTTCCAGTACGACCCTGAAACCAAGCATCAGCGCATACTTGGTGCTCAAAGAGTTCTCCAAGACTAAAGTATAAAAGGTCAAGTTTTTCAAAACCTTACGAACATTTAAAAAAATCTGATGTGCGCTTTAAATAGCATACCGTATAAATAATTTGGAAACAGTTTTCAAGCTTCATAGCAAAGATGTATTAATTGTATCGATTGGGGGATTATTTTAAAGAATGAAGTATAATAATTTGTTATTTAAAATGCGTGTGCTTTTTAATCATCACAATGGGAAAACTTTATTGTCGCTATATGCATTAGTATTTTAAATAAAAGTTCATTATTCAGCAAAGAATTTATTAGAATAAGTAAAATTATATTAGAATAAGCATTTATATATATCATACTATAAAATATTATTATACATTAACTGCAATATTAATCATTTATGTTCTTTATAATATATCCATTTAATTTTGTCCCTTTCATTGGAGGCTTTGTTTGTTAAATACAATTTACTCATACAATATTATTAAGAATGGTTTCAGTTATTGATGTCATGGTACATAGAATTCTATGCACCATACACGTAGTATAATTCTATGTACCATGAAGATATATAATAAATAAAATTTAAGTTTTCATCAATAGTGTTATTTTGGTTAAATTTAATTGGTAATCGTTTTCATTCCTCATCCATTTCATTTTCAGCCATTAAAAATTACAGTAGGGTACTTGAACTTTAATCCTGTGCATTGTATTGTACATACATGACTTGACCACGAATGACATAATTTTATACATTTCAGAAATTCATTATTATTTCATATTATATACTAGACATAATTCATATTATCCTTTTTTGGTCAACTTAAAATACTTCAACAGCTAAATAGGGTAATGTTTCACGCCGTGACAGCTTTCACCTAAAATAGCTTCATTATTTATAAAAAATAGTGTGACTTCTGAGAATCGGTTAACGAGAGCAGTAGCAACAGTAATAAGTTTTCTTGAATCATTTAGCTCTAGGAGTAGCTTGCCTCATCTATATATAATATGTTTCCTTGTAAATTTTCTGAACGTTCTTGTTTATAATGTACCAAATAGGTCCTCTCCCTTTTCTCTGCCTTTGATGCCCGTTACAACTTCCACTAGATGAGTTTAGAGACCTAGCTACCTACTAGATAACTTTATCTATTTCTTTAATGGTTCATTTTCTTCGTATTGCTTCGATAGGTTGTATTTCTGGTTGAATTCGCTTGTTTCATTAAATATTGAAATTTGTTAGTGTTCAGGATTAGAAGAGTAATGTGACATCTTGACATTGCCAGCATGTCCTTTGTAGTTTCCTAGGTCGTTCTTGTAGTTATCACGAATATCTGGAATATATCAGGGTGGACTTTAATTCCTTCAGTTTCTCCTATACTTTCATTTCTCTGGCATTTTGCTACTTTATGTTTCCTGTGTTTCGTTTCCTAGTTTCGACGATTCCTCGTTTCGCTCTCGAACAGCCTTGAACGCAGACATGTGTTTCCTACCCGGTCGCTTTCCCTGTTTTCTTCAAATTTCCACCACTTTCTTTTCCGGTACTGTTCTCTAACTTTCGTTATCCTCCATCCATCGTTGTCTTTTCCTACAAGTTTTAAGGACGCGTTGACCGGCATTGCGAGTAGTTGAGAAGAGATCAAAATTCGAGACAGTAGAGTTCAGTTCGCGCCAAAGTTCCGTCTATCGGTGTCCTGACCACGCGTGTAGCGGCAAGATAGCCTAAGTATACTGTTGAATAAATTAGACTATTTTCAAGAAACGAAGGTGTTGCCTTTGGCGATCCCACCGCCCACACTTCAGTAGAAATAATATAACGCGCAGTTGAAATTAGCGATAAGTCGTTAATTTCGTTGTCGAAATTCTAAGAAACAAAAGCAACGACTTTCGAGAAGTTTTTGCTTGCATTCTGTAATGTTCGACGGTTCGTTGAATTCTTATTCTAATAACCCTGCAAAGAATAGTTCTTTTTGTAATAATATGCACGGTTTTGTGTCACCAAGCTTCTAGAAGATTCGATAGCAGGGAATTCCACGAGCCGCCGAACATTTCAAAAGTTCGTAATTTACCGCGAGAAAAAACAGAATTCGGCAGCCGCTTGTCGGTATGCATTAAGTAGTCGTAAATGAGCCAGTAGACAAATCAGCAATAGATCAAGTAAATCGATTCACCACGCGGAATACAGAATAAGCGAGGTTGCACGCGACGAGTTTGGGGCACCAGCCAAACGCTCGTTATTGCTATCGCTATTGCGTCCACCATTTTAAAGAGTTTCGAAGCTGTTCGGTGTTCGTGTGCACATTTTATAACGAATCCACGATTTTTGTTCTGCTGTGTGCGACGTAATATCAATGCAGTCCACTCAAATACAGACCACTCGAAAGCTCGGCAGTGAGAAAGTCTGACTGCCCTTTCAATCAAGGCACTTCTGTTCCTTCCATTCTACCGCGCGTCAAGTCAACGCGGATCCGGTTGGTATAGTTTGTACTATCAAAACTTATCGGCGAACGAAACAGTTACATTTTTGAATGGTCCGAGATTTGTGTCCACGTACTGTAAAGAATTGTGCTATTCGCTTTGTTTCGATCAATTTCTGGCAGAAATTAAAACACGAAAAAGAAATGAACTTAAAAACAATGATGAAGAAACAAGAAACAAAACATAACTCCTTTTTTTGATTTTTCATTTTGAAAGAACCATCGAGAATATGTTCACGATACGGATTATTACTAAGCGTGAGTGTAATGCATATAATATTTTATTAAAAATAATATAATTCCGCTTATACTTCTCTCAGAAATTTCTAGAAAAACAGGTCATACTAAAATTAAAACAAGCGTAACCTACACTTTACATTTTCTTACATTACAAATTCTCCGAGAAGTTACTGCCGTTCGAATTGGTTAAATTATAGGAATCTGATGCAGCTGACTGTGCAGTTTCAATATCGTTTCCTTGATTTAATGTCAAATTTATAAAGCAAGTTTGGTTTGAGCTGCCGACAAGGAACGACTCGAAGTTGCATCTCCGCAATTAGAATGAAACAGTTCCTCATAAAATTTGCAATGCAAGGAAACAAAAATTATTAGTCAACGAAAGTATTTGCTTTGATACTACTATGACTTGTTTTTGTGTAAATTGTAATTATACAGAGTTGATCGTCGTCAAAGATGTAAGTGCATTCTGCGCAGTTAAAATTAATCATGTCTATGTAAACTCGTGCAGGACGTCACGATAGTATTTGCTATTAGTTTCTAAGGTGTAGCCGTTTTTCCATGCAGAATATAAACGATGAGTATCTCCAGTACTCGTGTCTTCCTTGTCGCAGTAATTACTCTCGTTATCTTTGCAACCTGACGTAGATGCAAACGGCATTTCTTGTGATTATTTCCAAGGCGGTAGATTCATTAAGGATTCAAAAGGAACTTTGTCATACCTTGAAGTTTCGAGGATAACTCAGCGCACCCGTGACACGTTCATGGAATCTGCTTAACTATTTTCGTTGTCCGCTTTAATAAGCGAGGCTTTTTCGATCCGTGTTAATGTGGTGTTCCCCGTGTAATTTCAACGGGATGGCGCGTTTAATTAATTTTGGGAGCCAAAGTAGCAGGAGTTATGAAGTTATTATTGGAAGCTCATGGAGGTATATAGAACGGAAGATGATTGCCTAATGATTACTTCATTGATTTTTCTAATATTTTATCTTGGTATTTTAAACCAGTTCACATATTATTGTACATTTTCTAGCCGTTAATGTTGTAAATCACCTTGAAAGAAAATTAAGGACGATTATACCTTAACTAACAGAAGGATCAAGATGTTTCTCAGTTTTCTTTTAAAACATCGTACACGATTGCTTGTACCGGTCAATTATCCGAATCTTTATGTATTCTAATCTTGATGTAACCTCGAGCGAAGTACAATTTCTATTGTACTTGTAGAAATCATCATACTTGGTTCTGTAAAGCATTAGTAAGAAAAGGTTATGTTCGAACAGAGGCTTTTTTAGCTTTTTTAATAGATCAACTGATCTTGCTGTTTTAAGTGTCTTATTTCATTATAGCGATTATGATCCAGAAATGGAATTTATATATCCAGTTTTCTGTGAAAGTGGTATTAACGATAACTATAAGAAACGAATTGTGCAATGACGAATAATTTGAAATGTCACGTGAAAGAAGTGGACGTAATTGTAGCAGACAGTCGAGGAAAAATCGTGGAGGTTGTCAGCGGACGTAGTCATTCCTCGAGGAAGGAGTCGTTCAGAGACGTTGGAGGATCGGTATCGAAAACGATGCAGGAAATCGAGACATCACCGGATTCGTCGCTCTAGAAGTCCACAGGGCTGCAACGTACACCGAGGTTCGATAACGCCCTGTAGAAGCCAATCGAGGGAACGACAAGTAAGTGGTAGTGTGGCTGGAAATTCTGGTAACGGTACCTCCATTTCGGGTGAGTCTGATATTGCTAAGTTGGCATCAGCGTTTACGGACGTCATTAAATCCAGTATGAATAGATCCAAGCGTTATCTTACCGAAAAGGTTATACCGGGCTTAAACTGGAAACAAAGGATTTATCCGTAACGGAATGGTTACGAAAAATAAATGAATTTGCTCAGGTTTTCGGATGGGATGATACAGACAGTGTTTTTTGCCTCTACGGAGTTACAAGGGATAGCTAGAAAATGGTGTAATGGGTGAGGGTTCTCTCTTAGCTTGGAGCGAATTGTCAGCGACAATTGAACGACAGTTTTCGGAGGAAGGCGTGCGACCAGAATCATTTAAGGTCGAGATCATTCTGAAGATTCCGGATTCGGAGAATATTCAACAGGTTAGGTAATTTTTGGTTCTGGTAGGATACTTTTGAAAGTTTACAAAAGATTTTAGTCTATAAAGTGCTTCCTATAACGAGTTTATTACGCAAGGACGTGTCGTAAAAATAGGGAGACAAAGAGAGCGAAGCAGGTAAACAAAGCAAGATCTGGTAAATAGACCTGTGTTGGCACTTTTAAATGCAACACTGGAAGCGGAAGTCATCGAATAGCCGCAACGTTGTGGCTGTTGGGTATAGGATGCGAAGGTGGATGATGTTCTATACCATCCAGTGCATATGGTGACTAAACGACAGTATGTTCTATGATTGTGGCATTCCAGTACAGTTCCTGGTCAACACTGCATGGACAGAGGCTGCAGACGGAGATCAGGGCCACAGGTCGAGTCTGCGGCGCTCGGGTGCAGTTCCTGGTCAGAACTGCATTGATGGAGGCTGTAGGCGAAGACCTATCATAAGTAATCGGAGTCGAGAGTACTGTTAGACTGAGATGGCTGGTTGCTCACTCGGTTGGTAGGTATTTTTGGTAAGTCTAAAACCTTAGTAGTAAGCATTGATTTATAAACACGTCAACTTCCCTAGCCTTGTAGCTTGAGAGTGTGATCATGAATCCTGATATTCTAAGAAAGATGTTATTGTATATATTTAGCTGAAGCAAACACAGGAGGAGCTGAGAAAACAGGGAAGGGCTCTCCTGAACACCACGAGCAAGCTGAGCCTATATGGTAGAAGGGGTTAGCAATACTTAGCTTGTAGAGAATCATACGAAACCTTAGGTCATCGATCACAACGAGGACGAAGGTGGTAGAGACAACTATGCTGTTGGCCAAGGAAACAACACCTGGGGACAGGTGTGATATTCAAGACGGAGTACAAGCTAGGATTCGTGCTTGCATGAAGAAAGAAAACGTGGGATCTCCACGACGATCCAGGCCGTCTGACTTAGATCATGTACCCTAAAAACCTAGGATATAAGAAGAGTTAGCGACCTGAACAGGCTTTTTGTATCGAACACCAAAGGTAGAACGACGTCACTATTATTATATCGTATTATTAATAAATCAACTGATCTTGTTAGCAGAAATTAGCGTTTATTGAATATCTTATTTGATTGTATCGACTACAATATATGTGGTATTAGAATTTTCCGTTCCCACTTGAGCCTGCACTTCGAGTGCAGGCCTAGAATAAGATGCATTGCGTGCGAACGGACCTGCGTTAGGATAAACCCTTTGACGTCGATCTGTCGCTAGGTTTTTCGAGGGTACGAGCGATCCTTTACGGGGGTTATGCAAGACGACCAAGCGTGGGAATGCATGAGAGCGAAAGGAAATGCGTGTGATCCGGATGAAATGTAGAGTGTTTGAAAAAGACGAGCGATTGAGATGGGTGAACGTGACCAGACGTCTGAAGTGAGAGAGGTCGAGGATTAGAATGAAAGGGAATGAACGCGCGTAAGAATATAGGGTGCGAAAGAAGCGCGTTTGGGGTAGTAGGAGAAGTGGAAAATCATTTCGTTTTTCAAAATGGAGAATATATAATTTAATAAAATGTTTATACACTCTAAAAAAATCGTGTTTCATTTTCACCAAAAAAAAAAAAAACGAACAACCTGATAAAAACGCAGGCAACGAAAATGGTAACGACGATTAGTTTAGTTTTGTGATAATTAATCTACTTTTAGTATATAAAGAGAAATCTATTTTAATACCATGTCTTAATATAATCAAACACTATCCAACATATATATTTCGTTAAACTAGGCAAAATTATTTCGTTCGTTTGCACACGTTACTCTCATTTGAGGCTTTCTTGATAAAGATTAATCTAAAACAAAAGACTCACGGTGGAATTGAGTTTCATTCTCCGTTGCTCCTGCCACATGATCATTACTAGGACATTTTTATAATAAATATTGTTTGCAATTTGTAGAAATTCAAAACATTTACAGTTTAATTTACTTTTAACACCGGATTTCAAGTGCGAAACGCAGATTTTGATAATGGTTATAATAATTGTTTAATACGTTGAGAAGTAGAAAGTTCAAACTCTAGAATGGTTTAATTCTTTCTTTTAATCATAAAACATTTTTAGTAAGTATCGATTTCTGGTTTCGCAATAATTTTTCGGTTACAAATTATTGCTCTTACATGCTACAGGCAAATGTAACAGATGTATGTGATTGCATTTATTAAATCCAGTTTCAATTAAACAGAGTGATTCATAAATGCATGTCCATACTTCAGGAGATGAATTTATACCCTAAAATAAGTAAAAATGGTCATATAAACGTATGTCCTGCGTACTTTATTTTTCAAGTTATGAAGAATTAACAAAATGTCGTACTTCAACATTTTTATTTTGGTATCGTTTAAAATCTATTATGCATTCAACGGAAGCTGACAGTGTACTATGAGGAACTGAGAAGTTGACTTGTGAAAGAAATTGGGAATCATATTGGGTCAAACGTTTTAGTCGACTTTCAAAGGCTTGCAATTGAGTAAAAATTGATCGATACTGTCCACATTTCCTTAGAACATGGTACTACATTTTCCTTAATCCACGAGTCATATTTTCGGTGCTTAGTTATATAAGATCTACAAGAGAGGATACAAAATGGATTTGGAAGTAACTGTGGAACAGCTGGTATTTTTCAGTGCAGAATTTAATACTAAGGCGTGCAGTAACATGTATTGCGACCCGAGACGGACGCTTTGAACATTTTCTTCAATTTTTCATATCTCGAGAAGTAAAGAATACAGGGCATGTGTTTGTAAGATGTGTTTTACTCAGTATATAGATTTTATTATGTAGATTAACCCCACCCCTGAAGCATGGACATACATTTATGAATATACCGGTAAAATATTTAAAATTTTAACAATCCGTTAACAATCACTGCTTTAAGGTATCGTATGACACTATTTCCATTAAGCATGATACAAATTAATTACATTAAAAGATTGCATTAGATACAAATTAATTATATTAAAAATTATCTGTACAACGATTAATCATTAGATACAAAAAGATTTCGTTTAACACTTTCAAGTGTAAATAACAAATGTAGAATAAAATTAAATTTATACCTTGTTTACGTCGCATAAACGATCAAGGTGCACTTTTCATCCGAATTTCTATTACATTCGTTTGATTAAAATTTCAGTAAAACCTTAACTCGTATTGAATGCGAAACTACCGCAAGTATGACCTTCAGTATCGATTTAAAAAAATCCAAACATCCACAGTTTTTATCGCCATAGAAGAATTTCGATATGAAAGTATGTAGATACTCGGTTTTCTACCGGCGACAATCTTCGGTCGCCAAACGTCGGCTGTATAAAAATAATATTGATCCCGCTATTTCAGACTCGGGTTCAAGGGAAGCTAGTAGACTGGAGCAATGCTCATGCGGTTTCTATTGCCAGAATATCGTTGATATCGTACGATCGCCCGGAGACACTTTCGGATTTCTGCTTCCGGGAAAAGTGCTCGTTCGCTGTGTGATTTTTCATGTATTGCAAATATACGGCGTACTCAACTACTTCTTTGTTTCATTCTGCTACGTAACCCCTTTGTGAACATCCTTTGAAGTATAGTCAGTCGATGGCGACAAATACAACTCCAAACGATTATGTAAATATATATATAGGATAAGATTGCCTTGTATGGACTGCGTTGTTCAAGCCTTGACATTGATGAAACAACGTTTTTTATCGCACATGATTTCAATGTTTCTGTGATATTAAGGTTTCTGTGGTTGATTTTCGTGTTCGAAAGTGCAAATGATCGTCAATGTTACATGACGAATGTAATGTAATATTAACGTTACTTAGATAGCTGATTTTAAACTCGGAAGGCAATATTTTTGTATTTTACATTTATTACGTAATATGGGAATTTTATAACATAATGACGAAATAATCGTGAATCTTAGTAAAGAGGTCACATGCACGTGGCAAAATCTCCATGACGACTGGTTTGCTTTCTTTTTTATTTACGTTGTTGAACCCCAAATGAGGTTATCAGCAATATATACATCGTTGTGCACATTAACATTATAAAACAGTAAAATGGAAAATTGTGTTAAGGGGTCGACTATGTAAATGCTCCGGAAATATATATTAGGGTCAGCTGAATGCTAAAGTGAATCCAAATCAGTGTTTATCAGTATTATTACTATTAAGACTTCTAAAACTTACTATCAGTTTTCACTTAAACCTATTTGTTTTTAAAACCTATGCATTTATTCCAGAGATACGAGATGTTCTTAGAAAACTTGCGTTAGATGCCGTTACTAGTATTGTTTATCTGGGTTCCAACACAATTTATAATGTAATGAACTTTATTCAGTAAAGGTAACAACGTAGTTTTTTCTCGGAGCTTTGCAACGAATAACGCATACCGGCTAATGTCGACACGAAAGAAGTTTTCTAGGTGTCGCTTATCATCCTACCGGCGCAGTCGTGTAGACAACTATGTCGCCACATTTATCTTCCACAAAGTTTTACTTATCTAGGATGTCTAATGTATCGTGAAACGAATAAAAAAAAACTGTCATCTGATTTTTCAAGGAAAAAGTGGTATTATTAACGCGTTGAGAGTTGGCTGTTGTTTTGCAAGCTAAAAAGTGACAAGGAAAAGGGGAATCGTCACAATCAGTTGTGACGTAACTGCTGTGCCTTTACCCAGATACATGGTCACTATTTGCTATGTTGGGCATATGTATGAGTTCACTGCACACGAGGAATACGAACGAAACATAATACAACAAAGTAAGATACAATGATAGAATTCGCGAAAGTAGCTCACGGTTCAAATCAGATCCTTTTTGCATACCATTTTATCGTGTTTCGTTTCGTTCGCGTTGTTCGTTAAGCGGTGGACTGCTATACTTGCTCAATTTAGCCAATAATAATAGTGTATTGCGTCGAGGTGTCGCAACGACTTCCCTTTTCCCTATATCTTTTTAAACTTGCAGGACAACGTTCAATTTCTAATGCATTAATAATACAGGGTTCAGTCAGTTCCTTTGAAGACAATCGGGCTCATATATATGTGTGTGTAAATATTTTTTTTTATACACAACACGCTATAAAATGACTGGCGCGACAAATACTTAGTTTCACGTCAGGTTATATTGCACGTAGCCGCTCACACGTCAATCTCTCTATCTTTCTCTTCTTTACTCCTTCTGGTAAGGTAAAGATGTCGCTGCTATCGTTCTTTTCTTACTGGAGCTTTAACAAATGGGGCTGCTATGTCACTACTACACTAGTGTATCCTAAAACGAATCCAAACGCTATTAACAAAGTCGTTTCGTTCAATGAAAGGTTATCCCACAGCTATTGAGGGTCATGGTAAATGCCCTCTTCTCCATAGTGGCGGAAGGCGAGCCATATCTCTCGGCAAACTCCACCTGTTCCACCGAGCTTGGGGTCATCGTGAGAGAACTCACTGTGACCATCCGAAAGTTCAAAAGCGAAAAACATCGCCTTGGATCGTGACGTTGTATCCTTGGAAACGACTTCAGGTAACTGTTTGACTGCTGCCTGGAGATTGGGCGATTTCCCTCGGAAGGTAGCCCAAATGTAGAAAGAGGGTAGTCCTTTTCCCCAAGGAAGGCAGACCCGTGGACTCTTCATCCGAATTTCAGGCCGTTTGTCTGCTCGATGATACGGGTAAACTGTTGGAAAGAGTGCTGGCAGTTCGTATCATCGAGCACCTGTCGTGGAGTAGGCTGATCTGGGCGAGTACCAGTTCAGATTTAGGAAGAAGGTGCCACCAACTCCCTAGGTTAGGTGGCATTTGTGGTGTCTTTTGACATTACTAATGGTTTTAATACGTTACTGTGTGGGGCAATTAGGCGGTAGCTCGAAGAATATCGAATCTAACTAAGGGCAGTTGTCGAAGCGTCAGGCTAACGTGTCACGCGGACAACACGTTTCGGTTGGCTGTTGGGGACAACTGGGAGAGGACCATTCAGTGGGCGGAGGAACTCAGCGTGTCATCGAACGGATCAGGGGGATAGGTTTGGAAGTGCCTTTCCACAAAATCGAGGTGTTGGGGGTCCATGCACCTCGAGAACAGCTACATCCCCCACGATCCACGTGTGTAAGGCCATGGTCGAGATGAAGTTCCACATGAAATATCTCTCTGGGTCGGCTTCTCCCCAAGTTGCGCTCTTTGAATGACTGGGTTCAATGCTTCTACGTGGGCATGGTCCATTCAGTCACCCTGTACGAAGCCCCTGCATGGACGAGTAACCTAGCCGCTTCCCGGTATAGTCAAACAGTCCGTATTCTTCTCTATTCCTCTGACTTGCTCTGTGGATCACCTGCGGGTATAAGAGCATGTCCTTCGAGGCGATCGTCCTATTGGAACTACTCCCTCTAGATCTGCTCGCGGGCTTGCACACGACTTTCTATGAATAACGGTGCAAGTCCGGTGTACAGAAGTTAATCTCGACAGAACGGAAGATGGAAGCCCTCAGACGCCAGACCCGACAATTTATGCTACTGCAGAGGCAGCAGACTTTCGTGGTTGTCCAACTGCTCTTGTTCTAGTGGCTGAGCAGAGGCTTCGGCAAACTCACCTATTGTATAGTGCAGATATTTTCCGGACATAGTTGCTACAGGTGGGACCAGGACACGGAGCAGTATACTCTGGAAGGCTAACCCACCTGGGCGGGTGAATACCGTATCCTGAGCGTGATAATCGGGGCGGATCTCTCACTGTCAGGCGTGGTTGGAATTACGCTCGATAATGAGAGAAAGTGAAAGTCCATGGTCTCCTTATGCGAAAACGTAATTTCTCGGAAGAAGGCTGCGGGCGGTCGTGAGATTGTAGCTTACGGTCATCTTGCGTGCTGCCCTCTACGGTAAGTGACGACGTGACAGTGTGGCCCTGCCCCGCCGCCGGGCGTCCAGACGCAGAAGTTAGTAGAATGAGGGCGTTTTACCGACGTGAGAGGGCGTGGCGACAGCGCTGCACTGGGTGAGGTTACCGGAAGCTTTAATGTTGTTAATTTCCGTCCCCCCTCACTCCGGAAAATGTGTGAAGACGGCCATCGTGGGGATTTCAGTAGATAGACTCCGCGTCTGGTGTTTCCGGGTGCAGGGAGTCTACCTCTAACTCTTTCGAACATTTACCCCACGTTAAAGAAAAAAAAAAAATAGTAGGTTATAAAATTGGCATTTTCAGTTCGCTAAACTCTATTATCATGTTGCGAAAAGAAGGCACAAGTTGTTTACATCGATGTTTCGCCCGTAGTCCGTTGCCGCTGCTCTGATCACAAGCAAGAAGCACAGTTGGTCGAAGACGGTGACAAAGACCGATACCGCTGATCCCAAGTTCGAGGGAAAACGATTTCGTAGCAAGGTGCATCGGCGTAGACTCTCAATAAAGCGTCGAGTATTCATAAACAGAATAATTTGCTTACAGTTTGAGTATTACCGTTGATTCAATACGTTGCTCGTAATGAAAAAATGAATACAATTTAATATGCGTAACAATCATTAATATTCTGAAAATATTTATAGCAAAAAGAACTAAATTGTATTTATTAAAAATAATATAAATCCGTTTACACTCATTTTGCAGTCGATTATAAAATGAAATAAGACATTTAATAAATGTCAAACGTTGCTAGCAAGATCGGTCGATCTATTAATATGATCAAATAATTTTCGCTACGTTGCATAGTGGTTCAATGTAAAAATTATGCTTGCTTTAATTTTAGTATGACTTGTTTTTTTGTAAGGTTCAGAACGTGAGACTCGTATGGGGATAGGTTAGGTCTGACGCTTCTTTGCTTTTGTGCCGTCCCGTGAGACTTCAACTCAGCAGAAGGCGATATGTTAAGTCGCCCGTGACGAGTTCTGGGCACCGTCCAAATGCGTGTAATCGCGATATTCCAAGCACCAATCAAATCTCAGTTTCATTCGAGCTAAGCGAAGTTGCGGTAGTTCCGCGTTTGCGAATCAACGTAATCGAGTCTGTACGAAGATCTTGCTGTACCATTATCAACCTTTTAATAAACCGATTCATTTGGACTCAATCTATATCTCATCACCTCCCTTGCGCTAAACCTTCCTCTGGTCTACTCACCGATTTCGATTACTTTCGATTAATTGATCGAGGAAGATCATCTTGCTTAATAAAAATATAATGTAGAAAATCTTCGATAAATACTATATTATCACTTTTGAAGCAGACCTCGTAAAGTGAAACCATTATCCTTTGTTCAGCCTGTAGAGATCCGTACAACAATACTACGTAAAACTGTTATAATATCAAATACACGAGTTTAGGAAAGTTAATTTACCGGTTTGGTAAGAATCATTTATCATGAGACTGTAAATCTGAGAACCAATACTTCATTTAATTGGATTCTAAATAAATAATGTGAACCACGACTAATTGTAAGAGCCGATTATTGGTTACGTTAATTGATATGCTTGTGCATACAATTACATGTATTTAAATTTATATAAACGCGTTGTGCAATTTAACAGTTTCTAGACCGACATGGCTGCCAGGGAAGAACATCTTTTTAAATGCAGATTATTGTGCACTGTTACCTCTTTTCATATGCAAAAGCTAATGACCGCGAGCATGAGATTGCATCTTTTGTTACACAGTATTTAGCTCTCTCAGCTATTGTGTAAATTCGTATGCAATTATTTAATCATTATTCTGTTAAACGCTGCTCAAAATATTCATAGTTAATCTTCAATTACACTAATACAGTGGTACATGTTTTATTTTATTTGCTTCAACGTATTGTATTTTCAGTATTTTCTTAGTTTCTTGGTTTCAGTTTCTAATGATAACTCTTCTAATCGATACTCGATAAAACTGAAAACCTTTCGAACGAAAAAATGAACTACAGTTTTGGATTTTTTCCCCATAGGTGAAATTCGAATAAAATTCAATACATTGAAAGCTACTGTTAACTCGAGAGAGCTTCAATGGACTCTGTCCCATCCCAGTCGACAAAGGTTGCTTTATAACTATCTAATAAATGCATAGCACCTGATGCCCACGCTTTTATTACACCTTTTATATAATTCACTGCGCATGTGTCAATGCATTGCCAGTATTTTCTAGACCAGTGAATTGTATATGTTGCAAACAGATAGAACGATTCGTGAGATTCCAGTGAAGTACTATTACGACTTACAATCTTTTTCAATCAAAGTAGGTATAGTTGCTGCAATTGATTTATGTATATCCAATCTTATGATCGAAATTCTAGTTACATGTATACAGGTTGTATCAAAAATCGTGGTACGATCGAACAGGAAGTGATTCTCTTGAGGTTTTGAGTACACTTGAGATATAATTACAATGTACTATCTTGGTATTTTCACAGATAATATATTCGAAAGCTACTTAGATATGATAAAAATAACAAGAGGCAAACAATGACGTTGCTGTAAGTTGAATAGAGTAGTTAATTGTAAAGAAATTCGTTTAACCAACTTGCGTTACCGCTTAAGGGTACGTATACTTAATGAAACTTCATGATCGATTTTCTCGAAAACCGAGTCTCGAGAAAATGAAACAATTTTCTCTTTCCTTTTTGACTTACTTTTAAGGGTAAAATCACCTCATGCTCGATTGTACTATTATTTTCAGTACATCCTGTATATTATTTACATTCTAGTATCAAAATGCAGGTGCAAGATCGATATCAACAAACAATGGAATTTATTACATTATTAAAAATCGAAATATTTCATACGTACAATATTTCTTTATAACGTTTATTATCAAACTTCGTGTAACATTTTTTTCTTACTTTAATTTGTAGCTTAAGTTCTCGGTTTATCGGGAAAAATATGATATACCCTATATATAAAAGGGAACTTTTAAGATAATAGAAACGTTAGTTTTTGTATTAATAACACAGATTAGAGTTACAATAGGTTTTCATCTCTTAAGGTTTACTTTTCCGGCGTAAAAGATCTTTAAATGTTTAATTCTAAGTTAAAAATATTTTACTGCAAATCAAAGTTATCTATTATACACTAAAATATCATAGTACGGTAATCTGTTATTACTAAAATTGCTATTGGGATAGCAATTTTACCTAAAAGATAATTAGGTAAATCGTATTTAATGAGAAGCACTGTGTATCCTACTATGTACATAATCTTCATTAAAGTCTTCAAAATCAATATAATGCTAACTTTCCAAATAATAAGGTTCAACTTAAAACCAAATTATGTATCAATAAATATCTAAACTAATAGAATTTTTATATTTAAGTTTTTCCACAAAAAGAAAGAGTTTTCCCTACATAGTGCATCATACATCATTTTCAATGCTACCGAGCAACGATCCACTGTCTGTTGATGTTTGACATCAACATCTTACTGCATACATTATACATATATTACAGGTTACACTTGACTTTCAACTTGCAGTCAAAAGTAGCTTAAGATTTAAAGTGATCGCTTTCGGTGTGTACATGACGCGGATATTAATCCCATACTACTGAAGTGTGAAAAGCGGGAACGCCAAAAGCCAATACATCTTTCTTAAAAATAATCTGATTTATTTAACACACCTAGACTGCTATACATGTGACCGTGGCATTGATAAATGGAACTCTAACGCGAACGAGACTCTACTGTGTCGAACTCTGATCTCTCCTGATCTGCTTCGCGGCGTTGAACAACGCGTCCTTAAAATTCGTAGAGAAAGACGAACACAGATATAGGATAGCAAAAGATAGAAAACAAAACCCGAAAGGAATGTGGAGAAAATCACAGTACAGTAGGGAAAGCGACAGGTTTGGAAACTTTGGAGACTGCCACTTGTTCGCTCTCACGAAAGTCTGGTCCCCACATGTTTGCGTTGAAAACCGCTCTAGAGCGAAACAAGGAAATAAAAAATAGGAAACATAAAATAGCAGAATGCCAGAAAAGTGAAAGTACAGGAGAAAGTGAAGGAACTAAAATTTACTTTGATATATTATAAATATTCGTGATAACTCCGGAAACAACGAACAAGGGACATGCTGGCGACGTCAAGATGTCACAATATATTTCTTCTTATCAGTGGTACCAGGCTTCCTCAATTCGCGGCTGCATATACAATGTTGAACAGTTACGATGCCCTGAAACGGTGTCATAAATCGCAGACAGTGTTCTCGTATTCTGCGACTACTTCCGTTATTGCATATTACTTTCCTTTGACTTTCTTCTCCTTTGTATCCATAGAGTGGATCATCGTTCAACGTCCATTTCTTTAGCTTGTTATTTTCACATACAAGAGAGAGAAAACATATCAGATATGGTTACGGGGAGTTACACTCCCAACAAACACGATAAAAGAGGTTATTGATTGAAACAAACTAGGCAAACCTATTGACTTCGCGTTAAGAATACACAAAAATACAGAACGAAGAAATGGTAACTGATGTTCTGTTTCGCAAAATTAGCTCTTGAACGATTGCTATTGCGGTTGTAACCAAAATAAAAAAATCAAGCGAGACAGCTCTGTATTTAAAAAATGTTAAAGTTCTTGGTCCTCCGTAAATAAACATCATTTTGAACCTGGTGCAGATGATGAATTGGTACATTTCAGAGACATTCAACCGAGAAACGATTATAAAGAACTTGTTGAATTAATAATTATTATTCTAGGTGGAACTCTACCTACGGATACCAAATTTCAAATGCCTGTGGTTTCTCTTAAGTAACGAGGAGAAACTAGGAATTCAAAGTATTTGCAATTGTTTAGTAAATTTTAACTTGAATTCGCCCTACTATACTAGTAATCGCACCACGATTAGATATTGGATTTTTAATTGATCTATATCGGTAATGACATATAGACGAAACAATAAGTAATGCAACATTGCAAAAATTGTGCAACTACTTATGGTATTCGTCACCAGAGAATATGGAATCGTTCTTTTGCCCGGGTATCTCTACAGAAATGAAGAAAGGAAGGATTCGAACATTTGAAAACGAATAGGAACAAAATTTAAAGAAATTAAATATCCATCCCAAAGACATGAAGTATTATATAAATGATACTATTGGTCATTTCGTTTTTATCCATTTATTAAAATTTTTTTCTCAATTTCAAATAAATACAAGGTTTTCACTTAAACGCCGGAAATTTGGAAATTCCCAGAAACCCCTAAGAGGAGCTCGCTAGTCTGACGCGGGACTATTAAGGAGAAAAATTGTCACCGTGGCAATTGTGCGACTCCATCCCCAAAGTATTGTGTAAAAGTCGTAATGGAGATCGAGGTTTTAGTAAGTATAAATTCCACACTTCTAGGAAGTGGGGACCATTCCCAGGTATCTTTTCAAAATTCCCCCCATTTCTCCTATAGAGGAAACGTAAGTGGCTTTTGAAGGAAATTTCGTTTCTTGAAATTATTACTCGGTATCTTCCAAATACAACTTCAGCAACATTAAGAACAACATTGAGCAACACTAGTAAAAAAGGACACCCATCAAAGACATCTGGAGAGTGTTTGTTCGATGAAACTTAAGCTTAAAATGAAATTACGAGAAGAAAGTGACATTATTAATAGAATGCACTTCTTTAAGTACATCTTCCAATATCGTATAGTAAGTAAAAGTGCTGAAATTTGTCAGTCTCAATTATCAATCGAAGAAGGATTTTGTTTAAACTTTATTTATGGACACCGATTGTATCCGTAGTATTTTAAAGTTTAGAACATAAAAAAACAATTTCATCTAGAAGAAATCACAATAAGTGAAGAAAAATATAAAGTGTCATTGAACATTTTTTTAAATGAAACGTGTGAGAGTATTGCGACTATAATTTTATTTGTTGACAAAAATATAGATGAAAAGAGTTTAATATTATTTTGTAAGCTTTGTTTCGATGGCATCTCTGGTTTTTCATTTTACAAATAAAAACAATTGGATCTCAAAATAGAAATATTTTTATATATCTTTTAGTTCCCTTCGATTAGAAGAGAATAATAGTAACAAAATTTTATGGCAAAATTTCACACCTTTTTCTACACGATTTTGCAGACCTATCAGAATACAACGGTTCCATGAAACTGGTTTTTATTAAATTACTTAGAAAAAAAGAGATCTATTGACAAATTCAAACTTTGCAACTTGTTTCATCAAAATTGAGTCAAATACAGTTTTCTTTACTACTAACGATGATCAGCGAATAACTTTGCTATTTTGTACGATATTTTTTTTCTCAAAATTGTAACATGAAGCTAAAAATTATATTTATATTCTCTGAAAGGACTATATTCTTTATTTAGTAACCACTTAACAAAAAAATTCGCAAAATTTATCCATTTTTTGACATCTCAGAGTAGTGTCTCCTCTTAAAGTGATCTCTTTTATGAGCACCAGCTATTGTTTCTTCTTTTATTGCATTGGTAATCATTTTTTTACGACTCGTTTGAATTGTGTAATCCTCCTTTCCTCGGTTGTAAAGTCTTATGAATACTAAACTGGGGTACGAATTATAATGAACAAAGGAAGTTAATCTGTTCATTATTATCACGATATTGGAATGATTTCGGATTTAGGACAGTCGATGCAACAGTTTTTGCGATAAATTTCGTCAAACTTTATAATCCGTTTCATAAACAATAGTCTTATGATAGACTAATATAGTCTTTCGAACGATAATTAAGAATTACCAGTATATTTTTCATTGTTTTATCTTTTTCAGAATAATATGGTCTAATTTTACATAAATTATATACCGCACGTGATCTTGTGTCGCAGAAATTTCTTTCAAACGATTTTGTAACTTTATTATCATAACTTCACGTTGTGTTACCTTAATTAAAATTCAGGTCTTAAAACATGCTTCAACAACTTCTTCGATGGAAAAAACTTTTATTGACATTTACTTACTGGGAGTTTACTCTGCATTTCCTCTCGTAAAATGAGCTACAGTACTCCTTGCTTGGATTACTTTAGTACCTCGATGAAAATATTATTTTATAGTACGTCGTAAAAATTTCAGTCCTCTCGATAGTAAACGTAATTCGTGAAAGGATACATTAATAGACGCGGAACAGTAATAAATAAAATCGACGATGGATGGAATTGTTTCCCTAAAAACTAAGAATGAATTACTCAAATTTTAAACTTTGAAAGATTCTAATTCGTCAAGTTCAAAAGCATTCAGTTTGCAGAACAATGTTACTATTAGTCGTGGTTTAATTGTCGAATCATTTACACCAGTTTAGTGACAATTCGTGCTATCTGCATATGTCAGTCATGAAATGATAGTATGTAAATGATAGTGATAATGATGCCGCCGCCTAAACATTGTAGTGATAGTCCCATGTTTCTATGCATTCTGATGGTGTAGAGTTCGGAGTCGTTGTGTGTCAACAATTAGTAAATGACAACGAACACTGCAGCGGAGACAGATATATTTGTAAAACACAATCAAAATGGAATTAATCAGTTAACTAAACCGCGATGTTTAGGCGGCCGCACTCCTTTGGAGTCTACTGACGAAAGAACTATCCTGAATAACAGAAACTAAAGCCAGAAGATGTTTCTCTTGAAAATGAAACAGTGAATTTGTATATACATATTTAGAAAGTAAGAAAATAGTCGCCAATCTAATATATAAATTCAGTGTAATAATAATAAAGAATGAAGCTAATAAATACTATCGACTGTTGCTCCAATAATCCCAAATCTCGCGATACAAAACAGATTGAAAAGTAACGTTGGACTCTGCCCCAAAATAAAACTTTTAAAAGTAGAAATAATTGATCTAGAAGAGTACGTTCCTTCGAAAAGAGCGCAGCATTAAAAATAAGATTTCCAAGGTTAGTAAATTGAACTTCATCAGATCACGGTATTGAAGAAAAAGCATTCCATTTATTTGTATTTTACGTTTAGCTCATTGATAAAATGCGACATGGTTTATAAAATCGATACCGTGTAAATCTTGGTGGAGAGTAATTTGATATGGAAATTTATTTCACTTAAGAATTCGTAACACACTTCTCCTGCTGATATCAGACTCGCGATTTACATTTATCTTGATAACGTAATGACTTTCGATACTCCATACAATATTGTAAATTCGTATAATATTTACGTTCGTCTTCGCGTCCAATTTGCGAAAACGTTATTTGCAAACGTAGAAGTAATAGTCAATTAGTTGAAGAATTTGCTAGAATAAATACAGCGACAATAAAATGTTTCTCCGATCATGTAGTGTTCACTCTTGAATGACCTTGTATAATACAATTTTGAAATCGTCTCAACTGTGACTATCACATAGCGAGACAGAAAATATATAATTTCATGTAAGAAAACATCGATGCCTTTAAAATCTCATAAAAAATATATTTAGAAAAAAGTCTGTTTCACCATTACACGTGTCCCTCTAAACAGCATCACTCTGTTGAAACAAGCTTTTTCATAGGATCATAAATAATGGAAATATTCAAGCTGGACAAAGTTTTGGCCCAACCTGTATAATTTGTAAAGGAAAATATATAATTATAAAGTTCCATTTTGAATATTACAAATCTTCTTACTGTTATAATCAGAAATTGCCTTGATTCTCATAATTGTATACATATAATAGGACGTTCCAAAAGTAGAGTTCCACTTTAATGAAGTATAAAATGATTCGAATGTCTGTGGAAACATTACACGAGTTGACGTTGCAGTAAAAATTTAACATAAAATATAACGAATGTAAGTTGTACGAGTGTCTTCGAATATGATGAGTATTAGTTGACATAAATGCAATTTGAACACACCCGTTTCATCGGAATTGAAATTGTAACGCGACTAGCATGCTTAGAATTCCAGTTAAACCGAAAAAGGGATATACGTTGTGTAATTTTACACGACTAATGGAATCGCCGCACTCGAAATTCCGCGACGTGTAGTTAATTTTAATCTTTCAATCCGCCTCATGAAAATATCGATTTTCCCACCTTTGTATAAACTATATATACTATATATATATATAACAGCCACTATTTTATGTGTGCTTGGTTTTGACAGTTGGATTTTGGAAATGGAGCAGTGGTACTTTTACCCCGAATTTGAACATATTTCCGCTGCTTGTCAAGTTCCCATAATTGCTCCTTGGATAAGTACAGATCATTTAAAAAATGAGTTCGAGATTTTTATATATAATAAATATTTAAATGAATCTGTCTAACGTTACCATTTCTGATAAGTAAAAATTCCTGTATGAGTTTGAGTTATTTATTTAAAATATCAGAACAGAGTATTTCGTTAACTATTTCTACGTTCCAGTTCTGTTTCCACAGTTTTTAAAATTTTTCATACTTCTACGATTCTATCATCATTTACTTTTTTCTTTTTGAGTGCAGAATATTTTGAAAAAAGAAATTCTTCTTCTTTTATTTGCGATTGACATTTTTCTATGTCATTTGTATCATTAGATGTATTATTGGATTCTATGTAATTCTGTAATTTCGTCAGTGTCTTTAATTTGTACAGTTTCTTAAGTCTAAAATAATAAACAAAAATTATTATAAAAAATTATATATTATATTATCAAAACTACAAATCATTATGTGTGAAAATGTATAGCAAGTACAACAGAAAGAAAGAGCATTCGATTATGGATTATACATAGCACGACTCATAGTAAAAAATGCATTTGGCACAATGTCATCCAGTTTCCCAATATTAAGAAATATTATAGTACTGGAGTCGTCTAAAGCAACTTTTATCGTTTTAACATGGGTACATTTACATAATTTGTTAAGAAATCGAAAAAGTTATCAAACTATATTCTTATATATGTTAATAATTTATTATGCTCTACTAACGTTCCATTGAATTTGTCAATAAATGGAGACGAATAGACTTTAGTTGTCAGCACGACAAACTATTTGGAGTTGCTCTCGACATTTCAAAAAGATACAATATTTTATTCCTTGTTCATCAATTTATATATCCGACAATGTCGCGCTGTGGCTGAAGAAACACGTGTCATGCGATTACAATTGATGATAGAAGTAGGATTGCTCCGTGTGAGAGTGCCACAGAATGTGCATCAGGAGATTTATAAAATCTGACAATTGAAGACGAGGTTACGAACAACTAAAATGCAGCAGCTGATACAACATACGATCTGCGTTCAGATATTATCCATCTCTTTAAAACAGTTTCTCTTTTGTTTTCAAATTTCCGTAATATTATCGATCTATACGGAGTTTAAATCCAACCCCTTCTTTTAAAGGTCCTCAAGAGAAGAAAGAAGGCTGGATTATAGGAATGGCTGCGGTTGTAGGAAGACTAGACATTTTCAAACGAGTGTCCAAAATCTAAAAGGGGTGACAGAAAAGATGCCAATGGATAAAAAGGAAGACCCATTGTAGAAAATTTCTCAACGAATAATTGGAATGAAAGATCGAGTCTGCCTGATTGGCAAAGTTTTTATAATTCGCATTAAGAGTCGACTCAGCACACGAATGGATTTTCGAGAAGAATGATTTGCTAGATTCTATTGGTTGATTGTGAAACAGAGAAGTAAGTCACTTTTGTCTAGACTGCTAATAGAATTGCAGTGGCGAGAGGTCCCAGTTGAGGTCAGAAATGCTCGAAGGTGACTTTTGAGGAAGATTGTACGGAAAGAGATCCATTAACGAAATTAGAGATCTACAACAATCAGAGTTAGAATGGTCATTGTTCGAGGTGGCGTCGATTTCACGCTGGATCTGAAGTGACTCTTGGCAAAGTCGGCGACTGGGAGCATTCCGGGTTGGCCAGTTTCTGACGGAACTGTTCACAAGCGAGCAGAAAGAGCTGAGTTTTAAAAGGATTGTTCAAAGGATGGTCCAGAGTCAAGCAAGAAGGTGCCGAGGTGAAAACAGGATGATACAGAATGTTTCTTAACAAGTGCACAACGTAGACGTCATACAATTATTTTGCTCAAGATTTTCACATGGTTCCCCTTGAGACTGAAGATAAATATCAAAGTAGAAGTTTTTTGGAAAAATTCACGCAGGTTTTGTTATATCAAATATCTTTTTCCCAGATAGGAGTGCTTAGAGAGTTCGAAGAAGATAACGTTCAGTTTTTGTGGAAATCATTTGTTAGTTTTTGCTGGACATGAGGATATGTTGTTGCAAAAGGAGAGGACATGGTTCCTCACGAGAAAACTTTAAAAAAGGAGTGTGCAAATCTTAAGACACAAGGAGAAAAGCGTTTGTCTTTTACAAATTGATCAATTCTAATTGCACGAACATCAAGGTATACAATACTTGGAGCGAATGTAATGAAGGGATATGTTTGTGAAGAGTTTTGTTTTAAATAATAGCATGTTTTCTTCGGCTTGTCTTGGATCCTATGATATCCAAGCATCGAAACGAGCACTTTCCAAAGTGTTGTTTGAAGTTGTTTTCGAGAATTAAAAGTGATGCGATGTTTTATCGTTTGTTTAATTCTCTGTTGAAAAATAGATCGAAAAAAAATTCTGGCATGCGAGACTTCATTTTCGAGAAAGACGACTTTAAAAATCTGTCAAATCGTGTAGTCACAATATGCCTATATGAGCATCAAAGGAAAATTTGACGAAGAACAGGAAAATTACTAGAAGACTCTTGGAGTAATTATTCTTTGTGTGTGTGTGCGTGTAATAGGTACGCAGGAGTGCGTGAACGATAGGATGAAAGCTATATTAGTGGTACGAATCTTTGTTGTAAACGCGAATGGAAACAAAAAAAGCATGTGGTCTACGTGACTTTGGAGAATTGAGTGAGAGAGAAAAGTGTGAAACACAAAAAAAGAAAGTCGAGTGAACGGACAAAAGAATGTGTTGAACGAGTCGTTTTAACAACAAGAGAAAATGCGAATGAACGTGAATGAAGTGTTTTGAGTAGCGATCTTATGCTAATAAACTCTCTTTATTAAAATTGTGCGTAGACCCAACTAATATCAATATTAGTGTCTCTCGTTTCTCTTGGCTTATACCTATTTCCCAGAAATGCCATACTGCCATGCATGTACTGATTTTAATATGGTTTATTTTTTCGGAAAATTATAATATATATCAATGTATATTTTTTAACGACAACAAATTAAGAAACAGAATAGTATTTACCTGTAATGAAAACTACGTTTCCTTTACTTCGGAGACTGGAATTTCAAATTTTTTACTAACTTCTTTCCAAACACAATTTTGTTAATCTTATAACAGTCGTTGGAGGCACCCAGTAAAACTGAACGATTTTTTATTTTCTCAATTAGTTGCAAAATTTCTTTATTCGACAACTCCATTTTTACTCGCTGAAAGATCATTTTATATTAAATTCTCTTCGCACAGAAACGAACAGAATTTTCTCGATCGCGGACTCTTTGGATTTACCAACAAGGAATTGTATACGATGGACACGTTCGTTTGTTCCTGCTCGTGGTGACGTCCATACAAAATGATGTGTACGTTCACCTCATTCATTCATGTTCGTTCGCGCTGTTTATTTTGGTCTGGATATACATAGCTTGACGCTATTCTAGACACCGGATCTAACTACGACATAATTTGTTACTTATTCTAATATTATTAATATACATTCAGTTATCTGGTGCATACTAACCTTCCTTCTTCTTTGAAACATTGAACATACATTATTTATTCATAGATATTGAGATATTGAGATCAGACAAATTCTTAACTATTAAATTACTCGAATTTGGCAGTTATTGTATGAATGAACAAAACTGGCAAGCTACGTGTAGTATCGATTGCATTGTTATATGAAAATACTCAAAATAAACAATGTCTCTAATAACTAATTTTGTTTTCGATATATATATATATATTGTAATCACCTTAAATGATAATTAAATAATCCGCAGGGGATAAAGTTAGTATTAGAATAGTGCATTGATTCATCTCTAGAAATATTATTTTCGTTAATAATGATAAAATGTGACAGCAATGCACGGTGGTCGGGATTATTAATGGACCGTCTGAGAAATTTTTCCAATTATTGGAAAACTGAAAGGAAGTAGAGCACTTCATCAAATGGAACAAGGCACTTTTGTGTTTTCTTCTAGAGAACATGTGAGATTACTAGTTGATTTGAGTGGTCAGTTTATTTGTAATGGAGGTCCTTCAAACTAACAACAGTGAATCGATAATTCCTGTATGGATTGCTTTTCCGCTAGGTGATAATACGCGACCTGTAATGCTTTTGCATGTATAATTATAGTCTATCCGGATAGTATATCGTGACAAACAAAATTTATTTTACGCGTTAATAGATGAAGTATATAAAACAAATTCAAATACCTTTTGAATCATAACAAGCGTTCGTGATAAGTGTACTGCGCGCGGTAAAAGCATACAGGCGTTCAATAAATAAGCTTAACAAACTTTACTATGTAACATTTTCTGTACACGATGAACGTTGAGTTTCCAAATCTTAATACCGTAAGGGACAATGCACGATTGTTGAAGATATTTTCGAGATCATTGTCCATTTTATACTTTTAACTAAATGCGCAATATTATACGACAAATGCGTAGCATTAGTTACATCAAATTCTGATTACATTAAAATAAGTAATCGCATCGAAATTATATAAATTTTATACAATGTCGTTTTACAGAATTGATATATCATTACAAATTCATTCAACATGCGAACTTATCAATATTCATAAAACACTTGTTATTAACGTTTAAATAGACTCGACCAAGTCTAGAAGTCTCGTATACTCTAATTGAAATATATATAATATTGATAAAGAGTGTTTATCTTTCAATAGAATGTTAAAAAATTAAATAAGTTGGAAATTTAACAGCCTACTTATGTTATTACGGATAATGTAAGCGTGTTCGAGAATGTCCCTCTCCTCTTCTAATTTTAATAAAACTGATCATGGTTCAGTCCATCTAGTGTTAATCTTGGACCTCGCAACCCCAAGAGGAATTGAATTATTAGGCACTATTAATTTAGGACAGTTCGCGCAAGAATTTACATCCCACTATATAATGCGTGGCTTTCCGGTTAAATCACGCATTGCCGCAGCGACCTCGAAAAACGAACACCATTATTCTTGTGTGATTACCGCGAATTTCGCAATTGATTTGTAGCCTCCTATGTTGCATTGCGACAATGCTAACGTAACGGTCGGAGGGGGGTAGTAGTGAATCAGAGGAGGGCAAAACCAATTAAGCCGTCAGTGCATTAACGCGTGTCATTCAGTTCCATATTGTGACCAAGTGTGACCAATCGAGACAATTAGACTTAATTGCATGAACAATGCCACACGCAAGCCTAATAACGATTTGACGTTGCTTCGAATTATTCGAAATCTTGAGCTTATATTATTCACACGAATTATTTTATTTTAGGGTTGCATTTCGTAATGTGTACAAATTGTAAAACAGTGACAATTAACGGCAGCTGCACTAGTGTGCATTATAGTTAACCACAAGCCTGTGCGATTAACTATTTTCAAATATAGCAAACACAACTGCAACGAATACATTGAACAATTCTTTTTCAAATTTACTGGAAAAATGACTGTTTAAAATTTATTTTTACTCCGTTAAATACAGTATCGGTATTATATAAAAATATAATTTTTCAAAATGTTATCTCGAAAACAATCGAAAATGAGACACGAATATCCACGAGTGAGTATCCCGCGTTATTAGTGACAGTCACAATTTTCACTTAAATGATTGCAGAGTACGTTTGAAGAGACAACGAATTATCCAAGGTGGAGAGAGCGCTACCTTCCACGGATTCTCATATCCTTTTTTTTTCTGTTCGTTCGAGCGTCACTGGTCCTTCAAGATTCAACTTGGAAACGAGCCAATAGTGGAGAGATATCGATTTATTCAGGTGGAGTCGTGTCCAGAAATCGAATATTATTTTGTTCTAAATTGAAAAAATTTAAACGAATTCGTGGAATTCTCCGTTGCCGCGAAGATTAGACCTCCATTTTGAAAATGGAATACATGTCTCTGTCGAAAGTTCGTCAGTGAAATATTGTTCATTCACGTGCGATGTTCACCGTGATTTTTTTGCGTTAGCTCGTCAGATTGCGTAATTGGTCGCGATGTTACGCTCGAGTAATTGCTATTCATTTGTAACGGAATCATGCTGTAATGCCTGTCTATTCGACGCGCGACCTCGTAAATAATTTAGCGATATTTATATGCATGAAATTGTATACTCCGCAAACTAGTAGCTCATTTATCGCCGGCATATTGGTAATGAAAATTAACATAGAATAGTAAGAAATTTCGCGACGAATCATCGTTTTAAATATTTCTACCAGGAGACATTGATAATGTACTTGATCGAACTGCGTCGAAAAACCACGATACTTATTTAGAAAATAAGTATCTTACAACTCACCCATGACTTTGCGTTTGAAATATATATATATATATATATATATTTATTTATTTATTTATTTATTTACTTTAAATTTCATGGTTGCCAAAATATGCTACTTTAATTATTATAATCCTTTTATGTGGGTTTGTTTTGTTCTGTTTCCAAGATGATTAAATGATTCAAAATTCAAAATAAATTATAATTAACCATTCGTAACAGACAACCGTGTGCTAATGATGAAGAAATCAATATAATAAAGAATAAAAATTGCAATACTTACAAAGCTGAATATTTTAGCAATCACAAGCAAGGTTTACATGATTCAAAACACATGTTACTCAAAACTTCATTCGTTACGACACTTTTCAAATTCATAATAATCCATGAGTTGTAAATTTGTATAAATAATTACCAAACATGTTTTAAATAAGAGAGATATAAGTAACACATCTACTATTTCCTGTAGTTTCAGAAGTGCTATTTCTTATAATTCTTAAGATCCAGTAAATTTATCATAGGATTGTTAAAGATAATAAAATAACAATCTTCTTTCGAATCCCATCTTTCTAAGAAAGCAGCAGAAGAAGCAATTAATTATGATAGTACAAGTGTCTCCGCGCCACTAATTACTGACCTCCTTAAATATTTTTCAACTATATTTAGAATTAATTAGTAACAGGAAATGCGATATATTTAAAACGCGAGTTAATTGGCACGTGACAAATTTTCACGGTATAGAGAAAAATCATAGCGATCTAGCGTGTAACAACAACTTCCGGCGCGATATTTAAAACAAAAAGATTGACAAATTCTATGAAATATATTTCAGCTCCTGCAGCTTCAAAAATAAAAATTCATATGCAATTGCATTCCTCGCTTTCCATCATGAAATAGAATGGAACGCGAACATTTTTAAATTTCTCGCTCGTACGACAAAATACATTTTAGTCGGGTTTCAACATTTTCGGGATAAAATGCATTTAAAGTGAAAAAGAAACAAATTCTATTATAAATAAAAGTGGTGTTAATTTACACTCACGAATATTATATTTATTTTCAAACGTGAACATTTTTTATTTTAAAAAAGAGTTCGAACATTAATCTCGCTATTCAAAGGGGTAGGCTGGAATCCATAGTACAACCGAGCAGGGGGGTGATTCTAAGTGAAAAAATAAGAAAAAAATTTGATACAACTTGATTCGTCAACATCAGTTCAGACGGAGACAACCACGGTAGAAGAATAGACAATTTAATTATACACAAAGAGACAATCAGTTAGAATAAAAATACGAAAAACTAAAGACCATTTGAATCGAGAAAATTATAGTTCATTGCTTCTGTGTGATATCTAAAGATGTGTTTTATAAAGTATAATAATTTTCACCGGGATTTTTCTCGAAAAGAGATTTGTTGCCCATATGCAGTGCAAACGAGAGTTCGTGCTTGCGCGAAAGAGAAAGCGTGGGAGCGAGCGGATGTGCAGCCCAACCTGTACGTGGGATCGTATCGGACAACGATAGACTAGCCGAGAGGGCTGCTGAGTAGCCGACGACGTACATTACGCAGGACCATCGCTTGGTTAGTGTCTTGGCGACCACCTGTGAGGGTTTCAGGACATCCGGTCGGTACCTCATGCGCATTCCCCGCGCTACAACTCAAGTCTCGTGACGTAGGTCACGTAGGCCCCGAAACTTAGGATATAAGAAAGCCCACTGGACCGAATGGGGGCTTTCTGGTATCGAACACCAACGATAGAACAGCGTAGCCAGCAACGTTGTTATCGTATCGTATCATTAATAGATCAACTGATCCTGTTAGTAGCGTTTAGTGTTTATTAAATATCTTATTACGCTATATCGACTACACCCATAATACTGAAAATATTGAGCGAAGAAGGAGATAGCAATTCATTTCTACCATCTAAACGTCGCTGAGCAATACGATTGCCATCATCTGAAAATGATAATTCGTGGGACACAGTATCGAAATCTGATGAAAATAGTTCTGACTGTTCCGACAGTTCAATAAATAATATTGGAACTAGTCATCAAAGCGAATGCTCTAATCCATGTGACAACCAGCCGAATATTGTACTGTTTACGTGTATCTGCTCGTGGAACATTCTTCGTCACTGATGACAGTTTTGAACACACATCGATGAACAAACAAATCTTTATGCTTTACAAACAAGAATGGCTTCCAAACGTTTACATAAATGACTACCAACGAACAAAAATGAAATAAAGCGTCTGTTTGAACTGATTTCATAAACGGGATCGGTGAAACTCCATTCGTGTATCTGTATTGGTTCCAGGATCCATTGTTTGCTCAAACATTCCCGCGGGAAATAATGAGCAGAGATCAATTTGAAATTCTGTTGAGAATGTTACATTTCGCAGATAATACAGGGGTTGATGCATCTGACCGTCTGTCCAAAGTCCAAATTATCATAGAGGAACTGAATAAACATTTTTTCAATATAATGCTCCATCTAGAGTACTATGCATCAACGAGTCCCTAATCCGCGGAAGAATCATACTTAGGTAATATTTGAAACAAAAGAGACGCAAATATGGCATAGAAATGAATATTTAAATTTTGCTGCGATTATAAATATACCTCCTAATGGAAGATTTGAATGAATGCAAATAAAGCACAAAATAAAAGACTATTATTTATAACATCGGAAAAAATCACACACTTAATAAAACTAAACAATTTAGATTCCAAACCTAAAATGTACACCAGAAAATCACAGAAGGAAACTGTGAAAAACATCTTCTAAGAAATTAATAAAAAACGATTCGTCCTCTCTGTGTTTACACTAGATAAAACTGACATGCTCGGAACCCCATCATAAAAACCACACGGTGACCAAAAACCAACCACCCCGTACTGAACTATATATATACAATTTAAAAGCTTCCTAGAAAACACAATTGCATCGCACAACTCGGTAGAAATCACAAAAACACATACACGATCGATATACCTACCCACCCTACCCCCTAGCTCTGGCCAAAATGCGAAAAAAAATCCCATCCCTTACTTAAAGAACGAATGTATGAAAAATAAGGTAGACAAGTTACACAAAAGAGTGTAACTTTGGGACCTATAAAAGAAACTAATCATAATTAGACATCGAAAATAAGAAGTGATGATTCTTCTTAAATACAAATGAAATGTATAATACAGTACAGAAAATATATCCTGAAGATCCATGTACCGTGTAATTTTATGTAGATTGTTTAAAATGATTGTATTTACATAAAGAAGCGTATTACGATACTTTTTAAATGTATAGCTAATAAAAGTTAATACAGTGGAACCAAATAAAGTTCGCGGGACATCGATCTTTTTCCAGCAATTGTAATTGCTCAACATTTTTAAATGTACGCGTGTAAAATTCGTAGTCCCGTGTTTCACGAACTTCGACGATACATGAATAACACGCAGTGTTCGTATGAGATATGAAGGTCGAGAGGTTAAAGCTACAGCAAAATTAGACACTCCAGTTATTTTTCACTCAAATATCTGCAGCTTGAGCTACAAATCCTAAACACCGTCAGCCATCCGACCGAATGAATAAAGAACAATGATCGAAGAAACCTTGCGCAAAAACTCGCTCGTTGACCCGTTACGTAACTCCAGGCATATTTGGGTCGTACACGGGCACACAGGCACACGCGTGCGCATACGTGACGCGTATAATCGAACAAGAAATCAAGAAAAGCCCGGGAACCCACGGAGATCGATCGATATCTCGATCCGCGCATTACTTTTCGTTTTGCGTTTGCGGCCGCAATTACCCTCGTTGTCGCTGATATTAGCCCGCTAATTCTGCTGGCCGTAGTACCGGCGTTAACGGCTTAACGGCTAATGTATACGCTTCCTGCATTGCCCCAAACCGCTCACCAAACCCTTCTGCGTCAGTATTGTGCCTGGCCGACCGACGTCGCACGTTGTACTCGTGCGTGCATAATGTCCGAAGGATACTCTCAAGAGTATCTTGTTTTGCTTTTGTCCGACGTCGCTAACATCGTTTTTGTTTTCCAAATCGTTGCCAATTAATTAGCATTTTCAACGGGTTCTCAGATACTCCGCGGTTGAGGCACGATACGCTGCTGTTCGAGATACGGAAATTCCTAGTACGTTATTTTGATTAAGAGGCCAAGTATGTCGTGAGATTATTCGTTTTGAGAATCGCTTGCAAGGAACAACTGCGAAGTGTTCTTTCTTACCGATTTTCAAGCAACCTTGAAAGTTTGCAGGGTGGGTAAAAATAAAAGATACGTGTCTTTTGCAGCTACGGTACCTTAAGTTCAAGAGATGAAACTACTTTCCAAAGTTCCACACCTCATGCTATCTTGAATACTATTACAGGCCGAAGGAAGCTTTCTCAATTTATTCTCTATGATTTTTTTTTTTTTTTTGGAAAATATAATAAAGCGACAGGGTGAAATACTTTTATTTTTAATTTAAAAGTAACTGTAAGTGTTTTTAGTTCCTACCAATATTGTATGTACGTGTATCGACAATTAAAGGGAACGTGTAATTTTAGAATTCCTTTAATTTCTTTCGAATACTTTATTGTTTAAATAAGAACACCACATATTAAATAAAATCAGTCATTTTATACGTTTTATTAGGGAACCTAAACGTTATTGTGGATAAATTTATTAATTGAAATAATTAATACTTATACAATAGTTGGATAACAGTAAATCACGTAACTATGATATAACTCTATATAACGTTTCACGATTCTCGTTTCAACACTGCCCTTTCTCCCGAAAAAAGAAACGGCCCTTACCTACTTTCACACACTTTCACTGCACACTCTTCTGCACCTTCACTCGTTAGTCGTCAAACTTCGCCAACGCATCGACGAGCCGACCGTCGTCAAGCGTCTTTTCCTTGGACCTGGCTTCAACCCTTATCGACTCCCGTTTTCTCCCTTACTGCTCTCTTCCGGTCATGGTCCTTAAAACTGTTATCTTATAGCTCCATTTAAAAATCTGCGTTATCCTAAAATTACGATACTGTATTATCATCCTGCATGATCACATTATAATCAAAGTCTTATACAATGTAAATTTGCTAGAAATTAGAAATGGTGCACATGGTTAAGCTTCTGTCTGTGTTCCTCACTTTTGTTTAGGACACTGCAAGACGATAAGTTGCCACTATATACACGAGTAATATTAAATTAGCACATGTTACTAGTTAAACTTCTTTCTTAATGATACACAGATCCAGTACAAAAACAGTGTCACCAAATTTTTATATTTGCTTTTCTCATCTCTTACGAACTAAACAGATCATCGTTTACAATTTTTTATGAAATCAATTTGGTATAGATGTTTTTCCATTTCATTCAAAAGTTTTATTAACGTTGCGTTAGATGTACTAGATATAACGATAAAAAATCCAATGTACGTTAATCAAATAGAAGAGTCAAGAGAAGAAATATCGGTAATTACATATTTAGATACACAAGCATGTACATTGAATATTTGTACAAAGTATATTATATCCTGGTCTGCATTAAAATTTCCAGCAATTCATTAGTAACTTGATACTTGAGTACTAAAGATTTTGTTACTTTTAATAGAAAAGGGATTTCTTTTATGAGATCTATAATACATTCTTATAAAGAAATCGTACACAGTTACTCAGTCACTAGAGTAACTAATAGTGTACCGTTTGATAAATGATTTGAGAATATACAATTTATAACAAGGTGCTTTAAGCAGAATATAAGTAGTATAAATAACTCTGAATATTGAAGGAAAAATTAATTTGTTACTGATACAGCTGGAATTTAACTTTATCTCTCCGGTGAAAATGTTACAAGGTATCAGAAATAATAATTGAACGAATTGATATACAACAATAAGTAAAAATAATCTATCTGTATTTTGTGTCGTAAATTGTCGGCAGTTAAACGTATTTGGAACCATTTAAAATACTTAGTAAAAGCAATTCCATGCCAGGATACAGGTGCTGCAGATTCGATAATCCTTAGACATCTTTTACACGACGATTCGTAAATCACGATTCACGTCCAATGTAATGTCTTCTTCACTAGGTAGTGGTCATTCATTTAATATTACTGTTTCGTGTGTGATGCACGCGTTTTGGTCAGATGCTTCTTAGAGAAAATGAACGAGATCGAAGTATTATCCATTTGGTTTATATATAAAAGAAGCAATAAAATACCGAAAAGTTATCTAATCTAATTTGATGTGATCTAATCTAATCCAATATAATATAATATTATATTATATAATATAAAATAATATAATATAATATAATTTAATATAATCTAATTTCATTTAATAATTTCCATGTTCCAAGGAAGTCGCCCACAATGAATCAATCGACGATACACAAAATACATATCCCAATTCTGTATCTCCGGCTAAACACTCCAATATTCATCATATGCAAATTGTGATTCACGAATCACCGTGTGAAAAAGGTAGTTGTTGGTCATAAATTAAGCGTGTTTCGATTACCCTGAAACCTACCCTTTTGTCCGTTTTTTAAATAATATTTTTTGTTCTTCAGCTTTATTTTTTTCAATCGTATTTTCCTCTCCTTGACCTTTTATTATATGTAAACACAATTCTCTCAATCGACTTCTTCTCAATATTTCTATATTTTCTAATTATCCAATCCTGTACTAATCATACTCAGTTTTATTTTTATTGGCTTCTATCATAAAAGTATGAAGAACTCACATACAGAGGTAATAGATGTTACATTAAAATTATTTTTCAAATCAAACATATTGATACCGTGTAGGTTTGAAACGTTAATCGCAGAACATATTTGTATGCTGAAAAAGAAGTGGAAAATCCTTGTTATTGACATATTTATTTACAAATTATGTCACAATAATAGGATGAAATTTTCTAAATTCTTTACCACATATTTAACTCGTAACATGAAACTAACAATAAATAGGATTAAATGTTAATATTAATTCCGAGACTCGTTTTTATATAACTGCCTATATAAACTTCAATCCCACATGAGTTTGGCGCATTTTGTTACAAAAATGTAATGTGGTTTCATTAATATATGACGGATTGTTAGAATTTTCACTGACTGTTAATTTATACAAATCTAATATCTCTTCAACTGTGTATGATTAACATGATTTGCATGCAAATACAGCGAATAAATTAATAAAGTACGTGACAAGACTAATAAACGAGAATCAAAGCCACGTACAACGATTCGACAAAAATATCATTGCATAAAATTACTGTAACATAAACTAATAATACCATTTCGGAATTTTCAACAATAAAAGGTTGCTGTACAAATTGTCCGGGAAAGATTAATTACAGAAACGTCTCCTGAATTGTGCTAGCGTGCTCAGCTGATCAATATCCGCAACTGTTCATATTGATTATCTTTAACTTGGTATACGTGATATTTCTAGGCCAGCAGTTTCCCTTTAAGATTTTATTGATGCAACTAGGAAAATGGATGCACAAAGCGTGGTTGGCATTATATTAATATTACCGAAATTTCCACATTTTTCTTCGGTCAGCTATATTACGACAGACGGGCAAAAAACGCATTAGCAGTTAATTCGCTTGTATTCATTCAGACCCTTTGCTGAGCAGCGGAAATATCTCAGAGAAGAATATTACCCCGAAGATCGCACGGCCGCCGCCTCTACTCGTTTTTAAAGTCTTTCCTGGAAGATTACGGGAACACAAATTACTTGCGAAAGATACTGATTTCAAAGAACGCAATCGCTGCGAATGTGTTTGAACGTACTACATAATTGGCAATAGTACCGTCGAGAGCAATATTATTGCAAAAATATGATAGATTATCAATCATTTTCTTATTTTAGAAAGTCGCTCGGGAAAACGTTCTGTTCAATTCTAAGACATTTAACCGAATTAGTTGAAGTATTCAATGATCAAATAATTAACATTACAAATTTACTGTTTATAGTTCGCTTATTAATATTAGCTTTTCATAGACATATAAATAATTGATTTTTCGTTATTGAAATTTTGGTGAATTTCAACATCAGAGATCTTAAAACTGTAGGTATATCCACATTCTTTATAATTTGCTATACACTTTATTTAAACACTGTATATCAGTCACTGCATGCTCATTCTATCTATCGATCGAATCTCTAATTGTTGCTACTTTCTTAGAAATTCTAAATGATCGTAATTTATAAGATAAATATAATATATGTTCGTTATTCTTTATACTCGCCTATCATTCCTTCTAATTTACAATTAAAATTGTTCTGATCCTAATCAATCGCATTCAAAAAATATTTCATGTTCGGGTTATCCTTATCATTATCTATATCTGTGTTTACGCTATTTTCTGAAACCAGAGTTAGTTTGTTTCGAATCGATAAATATATTAGGTTGTTCGATAAGTTTTGTCGTTTTTTCCATTGTAAAAAATACTATGACACTTCAACTTTGAACAACTATAAATATACGAATGAGTCGACAGATCTGCATAGTTTTAGATTATCGAAAGACAAAACTTATTGAGCAACCTATCAACGTTTTGAGTAATCGAATCGATGAATCTACTAAACGTATTTTATAAAACCTTTTAATCTATTCACTTATTTGAATTATTTTATATATATTCAGGCCTTGTACTCAAAGAATCTACTATGAGTGAACAGGTATCACAAGCATATACAACAAAATGAGGAAATGTAAATCTAATTCTTAAGTTCTCGTCTCTTCAATTGGTAAAGATTGGAACCATTGTGTAAAGGAATTACGTGAAATCACAGAAGTGTTGCAGCTGCAAGGTGATAAAAGGAAAATGCTGGAACCAAAGAAAATGAAATGAAAATCAATTGACTGTTCATGGCAACCCAGGGGTTATCTCCACTACACCGTCTGGCTGCCCTGTCACTCTATTCTTTATCTTCTTGAGGATACGCTCTTTGTCTCTGGAATTTAGAGGAAAGCTGGCATGGTATAAAAAGAAAAATAACGTCAAGTGATCCTGTCAGAAAGAAACCATTTACGATCATTTGACTTTGATTCGGCTATGACAGTCTTGTTAGTTAAGCTACATAATTCTACTGTGAGTGTAGGGCATTTGACAATAGCACGATGGATCTACATGTGTTGTAGAATCGATGGCTAATCAAGAACATGCGTCCACAAAATTGAGGTTCTATGGTGGGGACACATGACAAGATAATTATAACATAACTATTTTTAGAAAAAGAAATAGAATTACAAAATAAAAGAATGTTGGCTTTACATCTAACAAATAACGTAGTACTTCTACGTAAAAGTAGTACTTCTAATCTAAGAATTGATCTCTCACATCTTGGGCTGATACTAATCGAGAGTTTTACGAAGAATGAAAATTAAAACTTTAATACTTTTCGTTATACCTTCACAAGAATATTACCAAATTATTAAGGTCTAATTTCCCGTTGGAAATGAATCCACGTGAGACTTCGTTCAGCCTAACTTTTCTATTTCGAGCGATAGTGTGGACGAGGTTGTATTTGAATGTATTTTCATCGAGAAAATCTCGTTAATCTATTAATACTCTTATGAAGATATAATGGAAAAAGTATCAAATATAAGTACTTTTATTAATGAATGAATGAAATACGAGATGCAGATGACTGTGTTTTATTTATTCAGGGTAAAAATGTTTCTCATAAGCGGAAGATTCAATAGTACCTTTATTCGTTCATGAAAACATTATTTGACTATACTACTTTGTATTATTATTTATATATATATTATAATCTCTGTTTGTTTTCCCGAGTTACATTAATCCATGCGTGTACGAATATCACAAAAATCTTTGTACGAAGTTGACGAAATAATATCTCACTCAGGTATGAATTCTTAAAGTCGTTTGTAAAGATGAAAGTACACCATAGAAAAGGTGTACTCCATCGTTAATTTATACATCTGATGATTGGATTGTCAGCAATAACATAATACAATTTGAGCACCATCTGAACTAAAAGTTTTGGATCGTAAAATGGGAAAAGTGTGAGGCAAAGAGCTGAATGAATTCGCGAAACCTGTTTAACGCACCACCAGAACGAACGCCACCTATTAAATAAAGTTAAACACGTTCCACTCCGAAACGGTTTGACACTGTGGCGAAAAATGTCTCCGCACTACGCGCGACACCGTCCGGGCGTAAAGCTTCGAAGTATACTTTTTACGCGATGGATTTGTAAAATTGATTTCGCCACGGAGTTCATGATTTACGACTTGGAGCGACTACGGTTGACATACCGACAAAAGAAAGACGATTTATTTCGTGTGTGCTTTTTCTCTTGCCAGTCCCCATAAACAACGACCGTGCACGTGCATTAGATGTTCCTGAAATTCGAATCCACACACGATTCTATTTCAATTGTATACGACGAAATGGACTTGGGTTTCGCGGTGTATTTTTCTTTCAGACGCTTATCGAGCTTCTTTTCTCATCCCCATCGGTTGTCTTCTATTAGAATACAACTCCTTGAATTGCTCATCCTCGTCCTCTCTCTTCCATAGCTGTTTCTTTGCTGCCTTGTTCCGCTGCAACTTCTTAATCTTCCTTTCTTTTCATATCTTGCCAAGGCTTTAACATCAACGTTTGTCTCCGGGACTCTGCATTTGCGCCGTCGCGAAGCGGAGGCAGATAAATCTATTCCAGCCTCTTTCTTCCCAGTCTACATGCACTGGACGATTGAGGGAAGGGGTTGCGAGTGCTCAGAAAATCAAGCTGCTTTTGCCCGACGATTCTCGACGGATTGTCGCGTCTGCCATGCCTTTTTGCTCGTGCTACAAACCAGGATTCGTGTTTGAGATGTTTTTAGAGAGCCACACAAGCGTCGCAAACGGTATATAGATTTTCAGCTCCACCGCCGTACCGTTCTGGGTGTGGGTATGCTGGAAGTGGAAGTGTGGGTGGAGTTAACGCGATCGAACGTGCCGCTGGAACTCTTTGGCGCCAGTTCTTTCTTCAAATAACGCTTGCAATTTTTATTTTTTTTCCTCAGCGGCGAGTTAATGTTTGTCTGTACGATACGATGTAACGGGTAGAAAAATCAACGTAATGAGAACGAGTATACAGAAATGGTTTCTTGAAATTGCCGATACCGTTTATATGCAATGCTGGACGAGGCAATTGAAAATACATTAACGTTTTCGAACAGTTTTAAATACTTTCTCTGTTAAAATATTACCAACGATAACGATTTTGATGTTTCAATTAGACCAATGGTGAATCAACATGGTGTGTACTATTATACCAACACTGACGATAAGTATACACTTTGAAGTCAAGTATACACTTTGCAGTTACACTTTTTATTTATATCTACTCTCTTCATTTGTTCACAGAATATGCTCGGAGAAAAATAGATCTCATTAAACCATGTAACATTTTTCTTACCATTTTGTTATATTTTCATTCAAAAGAGTTTTCAATACATTCAATTTTATACTGATGAAAAATAAAATGCAGAAGTTTGTAATAAAATAAAATGTTACTGAATGTGCAATATAAAGCAACAACAATGAACGAAAACAGCAATGAAAATTCTATATAATATAAATGAACGTAAGATTTTCCATCCAATGCTCATCTTTGAGTAATTTTGACACGACGTCAGTAACTAAACCGCTCAAATGATCGCTTTAAATCATAAATTCTGAACCAGCAGGGCGCAGTGCTCCAATTTGATCACTACATTCAAACACAAAATCTGTGCATCCTTGTTTCCATAAGCAGAGGCGCTGATTGCAATTTATAGGAAAGTTGTCGACGCAAAGATGAGCATAATTTGTTGCAAGTGTTGCTTTTAATATCACAGAAAACTAACGAGCGCAGGGTCGAAAGTTTATCAGAATCGGGTTACAAGTTGGAGAGTTATTGAACTGCAAAGATTAAGTTCTTGGTAAGGCAGTTATGCTAGTATGGAAGCCTTCCAGACTACACGAAACAAAGTTAGGTTGTTTATAACATGACTTAACTTCAGCTTCCGATAGCAAAATAACTTATTTCTTACTGCTTGTTTTATTTCACGTGTACTATGGACAGAAAGACAAAACGGGGACCGCGCGTTATGGTTAACCTTGACATTTTTACAATACTCACGGATGAAAGTAGGCTGTTTTAGAGAAATATAGTAGAATATAATAGACCTCATCTGATACAAACAATAATTTCTAAACACCAATTACGCATATACCTACACGTAAACACGTGCACAAGATTCCTTCACAACCTACCCTTCACCATAGTACACCAACTATTGAAAAAACACCATACTAAACACTGACAGTAACATTTCAATGAATTAAAATCCAGATCACATAGACGAAAGTAGTGTAATTTTAATTTATATCGAATGTAAAATAGATTTTCGTATTATTATTAATATTATACACTTTCATTCGTTACAATTATTAAATCTATTATACGTTTAATTTTCAACATTACATATCATACATTCTGTAGTAATATTTTTTACGTTAATGTTCTAACGATATTAATAAACACATATATAATGAATAAAACCTGTGGATAAATAAATAATCTGGATAATCATATGTTTTTATTTACCGTACAGTGACTGCCAGTACTTCCGATAGAGATATTACATGTCGCACCTGACCGCAATGTTATGCTGTGCAGGGTCCATAGGTGGCTACCTTTAAGGGTCGCTCGTGATTGTACAACCGTGTCCTATGAGTCTGCGATCGTCCTGTCGGGGCTTCCCTCGTTGGATCTACTAGCGAGTTCGCATGATTGCTACCGCGAGAAGTGATGTTGAATCCCTCAGGCGCTAGGTCAGGCAGTCCATGCTGTTGCAATGACAGCAAGGGCTGGCTCGGCTCATCTATCGGACGATGTAGGTACTGTCCGGGCACGGTTGCTTCGGGCAGTACTTGCTTAGTATAGGAAAGAAAACGACGACGCGCTACTGGCATTGTACTGACGTCCAGAACACGGCGTAACACATCGTGGAAACGTGGCCCCGATTGGGCCGGTGGGTGTAATGGGAAAGACCTCTTGCTGTCGGGCATGACGAGGGCCGTGTTCAGTAGCGAGAGAAACCGAATGGCCGTGGATTCCTTCAGCGAACTCGCAATGTGAGAAAAAGATGCCGCGGAGCGTGGGCACGAGCTTGCCTGTAAAGGTTGCCTCGTGCCTCTGATCCTGCTGGCCAGACTAAAGGCCAGGCGCCCTAACTCTCACACTCGCAGCTTATTTCGGGAGGAGGGTTCCTCCCTCCTTCCACAAGTATAAGATAAAGGTCACGATGTTAGGCTGTTTGCAATTCTTCCACGAAAGTGAAAGATATTACATGTCGCGTTAAGGTATCTTTTTCGTGTATTTTATCATTTACCTTCGGTGCCAATTCATGAAACGATTTACTGACACGTGAAAGTATCGAGAGTTTTATTTTTATCTTCCCTTAGCTCTACAAACATCGCGATAAATACAATTTTTAGTATACGAGTATTCGCAACAGGATGAACCTAGTATCTTTTATCGCTTCTTCTCAAAAAATATTTATAAACTAAGTATGCAAAAATTGTTCGTTTCTTACCGTACACGTCCATTTCGATTGATGTCTAAAATTGAAATGACAATAATATACGATCTGGTCCGCAGTCGTTCAGTCGTCATTGCTGTAAGATCGCAATGGAAAAAATTACACATCTGCATCAGCCTTGAGCTATAGGCAAGTAACACGATTACATTTAAACGTCGTCATTTAATAAATGTTCAATGTTTTTTTACTTGTTATACATACTTATTCTAAACATGAAACAATATAAATGACATCTCACTCGCGCTGATCCTCTTTCCTTGTCCCAGTTGAATTCATAATTGAATTCATGAATCGTAATATGTGATTTTTCTGTGGTGTGGCACGCAACCGTACCATCAATCGTGGGAAGAAACTATTGGACATTTCAATTGAGTATACCGGGTCTAGGATATTCTTTTCGAATCTTCTTAGCTATAACTTTCCAATCTTGGGTTATACTCGTCCTTGTAATGTAAATAGTATTGAATTGTCATATTTTCAAAGCATAGTGGGCAAATATTTTTTAAATAATACTGTCCAAGACGAACTTTTTGGTAACATTCACCAAGCAACCCTAATAGAGTTTCTCAACCTAAACACGAATCCGTAAGCAGAATTTCTGTCGTTTCTAGTATTCGAAAAATTTGAAATTATAAAAACAGCCGATTTTTAGCAAGAATGAAGTATTACACGAAAACTAAAAATGTTGGAAAATTTTAATCGATCTTAAAAGATAGAGAAGAGATTCCTGAATGTATCAATTTTCCCAATTGTAATACTTTTTATTTTTGAATGATTGTAAATAGCCATTGAAGTTTGAAAAAAGCCAATGTATGTAGTTTCTATGTATTATTTTCACATTTCTACAAAGTGTTGTTTGTTTGGCACGAATTTGCCATACAGTTGAGTTCTGTAGACATTTCTAAAAGTAAAATCATTCAGTAGAAGTGTCGAAACGATTTTCAGTTCATCTAGATAGAGAAAATATCCGTTGGGAACGCGTTGCACGTCTTACTGCCATGTGATTATCGTTCCCCTAGCTCGAGTCAACAGTATCTTAACTACGCGTAATCGACATCGGTAGTACCATACAATGTACACACACTTATTGCAGGTAAGAATGATACATTTTTTCATGTATTTTTATACACTAATTACGGAAATATTAGCAAATAAATATTAATTACTTTGAATTTTGGCAGGAAAAATGAAGTACATAAAATAAGAAAATACCTGCACGATCAAGCAAACACTCTCAGATGTCTTGATGTGTATATTTAAAATAAAGAAACATTTGGTAATAACAAATTATTTACAGTTTTCTATATACTGTTCAATAAGATTTTACTTAGGCTACTTAATTGCAAAGATAAGTATTTCTCCTACAGATTTATTGCGCAAAGAACATTTAACAAGAATTCTCCCACGAAGTTTCTAGAATTTAAAGCAAGCAATAAGTGTAAAGATAAATACGAAAACTTTGCATGTACTAAACATTTAATATCCGATCGATGGTAATCTGCGATTACTTGCCAAGCCTGACATTTCCACGAGGAAAATCGTTTTCTGTTTCACGCTGGGTTGTCGATTTGAAAGAAATTCTTCGAAAAATGAAAATCAACGCAAGCCTTGCGATTTATGCGGCCAGTTGAATAATTCAGAATGCACTCACCAACGACGTTCAGGCTGTAGTTCAACGACATCTTCGGCTCTGTGCTGACCTGGCACTCGTACACCCCGGAGTCTCGTTTTTGGGGTGACTTGATCTGCAGAGTCCAGTTCTCAGATTTGTCCGGATGTTTCACCAGGAACCTCATATCCGAGGTGTACATGAGCATACCTGCGCTCAGGATATGCATGTCCCTTTTACGCATCCAGGACACCTGCAAGATAAATAGAAACGGGCCACTTCAAGCCGGTGATTTTCTAAATCTATGTTGGGGCCCCAGCTGCTACCATGCTGCTTCAAACGATGCAGGATTGTGCAAAGACGCATCGATGTAAAATTTATTTAATTTTTTAGCGACAAGTTTTTTTTTCCGCTAAATACTTTATCCGTTTGTCGTGTCAATATGTACATAAGTCTTAAACGGTAAATTACGCGTTATGTAACTGGTACGTTGAAATAAATTTAACTCTCGTAAAAGAACGAACACGTTTGCAATCCGCGTTTATAAGCTTGAACATGTGCGGAACGTTTTGTGTTTTATATTTATATTTATATCGTATTTCATTTTCATAATAATATTCTACCTTCTCTTCTAAACGATACACATTATTATCCCTGTGATATATTTACGACTTGAAGTTTTAGAAAAGATTTCTAAATTAGTTAAATCAAAATTACCCTCATCCACTTGTAAGTTAAAGAACTGTGAACGTGTTAAACATGTTAATTTTTTATTCTCAAAGTCATTTCTGACGATCTTAGGAAGAGGATAGTTTATATTACTAACAAGGAACATCACTTAAGGGTAAATCTCTTTTATTAAAGTTACATAAAAGGTTATTCAATAAGGTTTATCGAAGGACAAAATTTATTGAATAACCCAATAATATAGTATTTACAAAAATATTGTAAATATTTATGGCCCATATCATAAATTATAAGACAAATGAACAGTTTAAATGTGTGTGTGAGAGAGAGAACACACAAAACACCTTCTACGCAGACATTCATAACCAATGAAAAAGGACTGGTCGCTAGGATAGTAGAGTTTTCTGACGACGTCAATGTGAAGCAGACCCACCGACTGTTATGGTTTCAGCGATTACCCTTGCAGATAAACGCATCCAACTTACGTATCTTGCATCCCCCGAGATAACCATAGCCTCGTTGTCTAAGTTACGTAGGCCGAGAATCGGAGGTATAAAGGACAATATTAAATATTTCTTACATTTACTTTGTTTTTACAAATGTGTTTAGCTCCGAAAACTTCATTGAATGTAGGTCTTTGAAACTGTTCTGAAATTAAAAGTATAATGCCATAAAGTGACCGATGTATCATCACTGGCCTTTTTGGACTTCATTTAAATCTTGATTAAAAGAATAAGAGTTAATCATTATGGAAGAATGATTCAATAGAAAATGAAATATTCTACAGAGATATACTATGATTAAACAACGGAAACTTGAGAAAGTGGAGTGTTCCAATTGTAGACGAAGGTACGGATAAAAAATGTCTGAAATAATATTTCAAAGAGTGTATGTTCAGGATAACCATATAAAATATTGTACGCATATATTGACTTTTCTCAATTTTCCAGTATAAGCCTTTTCCACAAAATATCAGGAAAAGAGGGGCTGCACAATGAAACCGAAAACCTTCAATATATGATGTTTTGAAAATGCTTAACATATGGTCAATTTGAAAACATGTTTTATAGGTATAAGCATGTACTATCAGTTATTATTTCAAAAGCGTATAGGTATGTTTAAGATGTCTGAAAAAAATGAAATAATCGTGTACGATAAACGTGATAAGCTGTAAATTTTTGTGAAAAAAAACGTTAAAACTGGTCACATCATTCCCGAAGGTTGGCCAACATCTTGTATCGGAACAAAGACCACGAAAAGCAACTACTGCAAACCATCGTAAATCTTAGTCGGCCGACGTATGTATGTGTCTTGGAGCGTTCTCTAGCGTCTCATTGTTTTGGGCGCAAACGTGTCTGCCGTCTATTTAAAGCCTCGTGAGAGTTTCCGGAGGATGGTTTTCAAGACCGCGTCACGACTACGAAACAACTAATCTTCCCTCCTTAAGAATTTTTAATTAGCAATCGTTGATCCATTCAACAATAATTAAGGGAACACTGTAATCTTGAGAATAAGAATATCTAAGGATGAGATGTTTTAACATCTGGGTAGAGCATCGAGTAACAGTTTCGAGAATTAAGTACGAAAGGGATAATAAATCAATAATATCAAAATGTTACAAATAAATGTAATTAGAAATATATATATATGGTAAAATATTGCTTTTCTTTAATAGTAACTTTAATCGTCTTTGAGTAATTGTAATTATTAAATACATGTGGAAAATTTTAATAACCTTGAAATCTCCTTTTCAAACTTTCTGTAGACAAAATTAAATAAAGCTAAGAACTGGTCTGCTTAGAACTTTAACTTATCTTAATAACGTTTTTTAATGAAATCAATATTTCAAAAAATATACAGTTGTCACATTTTATGTACATTGCTTTTTATAGATATAGAATTCACTGTTCTCCTCAATAAGACAACTATTTAGGGAAAAGTAAGAGAAAATAGGACGGTAAAATCAAATGGAGTATCAATGTTTTAGAAAAATAAGATTGGGGAATTGAATTTGTATTCGATGTAAAAATCCATTTCTTTTTAATTCTAGATAAAAATACTCCCTTAATTTTAAATGTTATTTGCTTATGATTAAAGGTCCACATAAGACTCCTGCACAGGAAAGTTATTACTTTTGCTTTCTGTTTTGTTGTCAGCACAATTTGAACAAAACATTTGACTAAACATTTGAGAAACCAAAATAACAGACATACCGTGTATTTCATTTTTCTTTGACTAATCTCTTCGGAATCGTAAAGTATATGTTTTTTTTAATTCTCTAAAATTACATGTCCTTCAGAGACAATATTATGGAAATTAATTAAGGAAATTATTATTTATGACACGATACGCATAGCAGATTTTTTTGCACAGAAAACTCTTCTGACCACAAACCTGGCTAGAGGATCGTTTTCATAATTAATTTTGTAACTACACTTTTTCAGCTGATATACAAGGGTGCAATTAAAAACGTTTCAGATGCACACCTCCAAGAAGTTTTTTCACAGTAATTACACGAGTTGAGACTTAACACCAACTGTAAATCTAAGGCAGTTCACGCTGGGCGTTACTCTCATAGTTGCTCTCTGTTTCATGTATAAATTAGAGTGTTTCTCAAAGGTCCAGATAGATATAAATTAATTCTCTCCTTCAGTTGATAGAAATGGTTGACGATTAATCGAAGGTTGAAAGATAGATACGAAAATTTAATTTCATTGAATCGACAATGCGATTAGTGATATTAATTAACATTGCAAATAATTAGATATTAAAATATATTTATAAATTGTAAAAACCTGTTGTGTTACTTTTGTCGATGTTGCTATTGTCAGCGATACAAAAAAACAAAAAGTTATAAACGGTTACGTTCCTCAGAACATAATTGTTTCTTCAAACTCTGTTATTACGAAAACAAGTTTTACCTTCCTCTATACTGGAACTTTGGACGATACAGGCTACCAATTTTGGCTTTAAAGTGATTCAGTGGTCTAGGATATATGAAAATTTGGAATATTGCGATATTACATTTTCTTAAGGGTCTTGAAAATATCCTCTCGGTAAAGGTTTGGCGAATTCGAGGTACCTGATGCCAATTACACCGGAAACCTCCTGTTGGTCGTCGCAACGATCCATTCGCAATTCCTCTGGCTTTGAGGAATGGTACGTGACAGTGGGAGGACCGGGGGCTTTGATTTAATTGCCCGGGCTACGAGGATCGCAACTCTATAAACTGCTCCCAATTCTAAGCTATAGTGCGCGACGATGCGTAGTTGAGGAGATGGAGGAGGCGAAGGCTCATGTTAGTCTCAAGTGACCACCTCTAAGGTATCTACCGACCCCTCAGAGTAGTAAGTATTTCGGTTTACCTAGATACGGCGGCTCTTCACAAATGGATTGTCGATTCGTGGAATCAACATAGATCCAAAAATGATTCTAACAGGGTAAGGGTGGGGGTAAGTGACTGAGAACCGTCGAAAGTGTGGCGCAGGCGTCGCGGCACTTTGGGGTCTCTGGAAACAGGGCCCCTAGAAATACCATTGCGGGTCCGTATCTTTGGATACTGGAGCTGGAACGTTGAGTTGCAGTTACCCGTGAAAGCAGGTGACTGGACGAATTCAATATTCAACTCGAGGTTTAAGTGGTGGACCTCCGTGAGGAGATGGCACGACTAAGGAAGGAAACGGTGGCACTCCGCGCGTAGATGCCTCTCCTCCTCTGCCTGCGAAGGACACATAACAGCCGGCACTGGTGGAGAGGTAAGCATGGGTCGGTGCAAACGGGTGGAGATGTACGAGATCCACCCGAAATGAAAGGTGTCTGCTTGCCCAATTGGGCCGTCTGATCGATGATAAGTTGGCGGCCTCCGGGCGGAATTCGCTCCTCCCGGAAGGAGAGCGGTTGCCAGTGTTGGGGACTGCAGGCGCCTTGACCTGCCGAAAGTGGCGTAGGAGGTATTACCTATAGTATGGCGCGCAGAGCGCGGGATGGATCGGAGGAGACCAGGGCTACCCTAGGTTTGCAGCCAAGCCTTCAGCCAGGCCGGCGGGGAAACCAACGTCTAAATCCGGTGGCAGGACGGCCGTAGTCAAAGTTCTAGAAGTTTGAAAGTTTAGTAGCTTTAAGTTTATAGGGATATACTCTGAATATTTTGTCTACTTTCTCATTACTCGTGAATTCACGTGGCTTGAGCATAGTAGATTAATGGTAAGTGATATACATTGATCTCTTTTTATATGCATGGGAAACTCTAAACGCCTTTTCCTCAAAAGAATGTCTCTGAAATTGGTAGCACAATTATTTTGAAACCTACTGGTCTAATTGACAACTGTGATACTTTAGTTACATTAATGCTCGCAGAAGTTACAAAACAAATATTGAATATCGAATTTCACCATTTCAATGATCGCCTTTTTCTTCAATATTATTTCATGTTGTTTGTTTTAATTTTTGTAGTAGACTCATTCGTATAAATTTAATCAAAAATAGGAATCGTTTAGTTTAGATAATTAGAAAGGATTAAATTAATGTAGTCATTGGGTCGAAGATTTTGATATGGAGGATTCAAACTTGTAGAATATTGAAGAAAATTATTTGAGACATAAATAAATATCTCTACGAAACCTAAATTTATTGCATACTTAATATTTATTTTTTTATTTGCAATCTAGGAGAGAATATCCTCTTAATAACAAATTCAAGAAGAGACTTTCTTAATTTAAAACCTTTTATGAAAGGAATCCTCGTCTTGGGTCGAAGTATGAAAATTGTATATAACTTTTACACGTTGAAAGTCACGTCATCTATAGTTGCGTGACGTGTATTTTTCCAGGGACTCTGTCATTCATTTATGATGCTAAATGGATCAGTATGATTAAAAACAGAATTATGTGACATAAATTTATTTAAAATGATATTCTTCGAAACAGTCTAAACAAAGTTGTGGTTCTGTAGGACATTTAGTATAATGAACTGTAGACATATTAAGGTTTTTTTCATTGCAATTTCTTGTTGTAGCAGTAAATGCATATTCGTCAGAAATTTTGTGAAACATAAATTGGAAGTTCTTTACATTTTGTAAACTATACGCATATATTTCTTCTTTTCTTACGGTTGAGTTTTTGTATTTTGTAAGTTTGATATAAAATATTTTTTTATAATCTCTTTTGATAGATATAAACAATCAATGTATTTATTTAATATATTTCTTTCAATCGATCGTAAGGATTAGTGACAGGGGTAATTTGAAAAGCATAGATTTTCCGAAAAAGATATGTGTGTATGTTTTCAAGTAGTATTTTTACCCTCACAAAATGTATTCCAACACCAACGAAATATGGTTTGGTATTATGCATGACGTTCTACTTAAACATGTTTAAAAATGTTTTGAATTTACGAGGTTCTTGATTTCCCTCATAAGCAAATGTTACTTGACACTGTTCTCATTTCCCTCACTCGAGCTACGACATTCCTCTTAATTCAGGGCTAATGTTTCCAGCTCTCTACCTTATTCGTTGTGCGCTACATTCGCCTTTGTAGTTAGTGTTTTTAACCGAGAAGGTATTAGCTTCGTAACATACATGCATGTGCTAATAAAGATTAAGATGAAATTACAAACTACTCATTAGATCCGCGTTTGAGTATACAAATGAATGCACTCAATCCGTTCATTGACACTAGTTTTACTGATGTTTTCTGTATACGTATTTCCACATATTTTCTTTAAAGAAAGATTAATTAAATTTAAAAACAATTACAATATTAATATACTTAATATAAGTTAATTATATCCGTTGTTTAATATAAGTATTATTACTTCTAAAAACAATTAATATTATACTGGTTTTATAAATAGTTACCATCAATGTGGTTTTCATATTAATGAAACTGTAAATATTTAAGGGTTAAAATTCTTCGTATGCATCTACCACAAATACCATCTCTTCGCTATTATGCTTTCTATGCAGCACCGTGTATAATTTGCTGAGCGTCTAAACGAATCGTGTTCACGAAGACAAATTAAAACGAGGACACTGCATTTATAAAGTCCGCCCCACTATTTCTGTCTTATCTTAAAGACTTCTATTATACATACCAAACCCCCTTTATGATTATTTCCACGCTTCTTATTGGTTGCGCTTTTTTCTGTCAAGCGAGTACTTTATAGCTTACGGGCTGGTAAGTACGGATTATTGCTAACAATGTGAATTTCAACTAACCGACGTACGTATCGTGAACCGACATTGTCTCTTTCACATGCACACAGACCCATCGCATAAGAGTTTTGTACGCAAACGTGTCCGCTAGTGGCTCAATGCATCGTGAAAGTTCAGGAGGGTTCACGTGGAATATGCATAATGCAGCAGAAAGACATGTACCATCGAAGGAATATATAACCGAAAGACGCGGATAATTGCAAAGCACGATATAATTATCTTTAAATAGATGTCCTACGCGTGATGCAATTAATTCAGTATATCAACAGACCCTTGGATACTATATGAATTTGTATCTTGCGTTCCAAAATACGTGACGATGTTTAAGCGAGTCATGCAAACCACGGAAATGTGCAAATTATTAGATTCGTTACAATTTTTTCGCATTCTTGTTAGTTTTTTGTAAAAATATATGGTTGTATGAAAATTATGGTTGTATGTACCGTTTTTTTTTATGAATTCGTAACTTACGAGTTTTTTAATATCATAAGATATTTTTCTTTGCCTAGTTATGTTATTGGTTAATTATCATTTCTTTCGCTTTGCTTATCCTTTAAAGTGTTCCTCTCCGACAAATCAATATTTTCTGTTTGTAAGAAAAATAATTAGTACGTATATACGGCGATCTGCAAAAGAAGAATGTTCTCCAAAATGTGTAACACACAATTTTAAGTTCTATAGATGTGTAGGTTATTCACCGCACAAGAGTGGCTAATTAACCAGACAGCATTGAATTAAGATAGTTGAATATTCAAATTTTCTTCCTAATGTTCAAATTCTGCAATTCGAGAAGTTTTCTCAAAGCTCAAAAATGCTAAGAAAACTTTATTAAACGTGAGTCTAGTTATTCACCTAAAATAAGTATAAAAGTTGAACATTCATAAAGGGGTGTCATTTTGAAATTAAGCCAGTAAGAATCCTCGAACATTTTCGTTTTCTTTTAATGATACAAAAGAAACTGTGCATAGTCGTGTTGGGTCAGTGCAATTTGAAAGTCTCATAGTGCAATTGTAACTTGAATGCACTAAATCAAGAAATGATTATGCAGTCTTAATCCACAAGAAACCAGCACTAACCTCAATGCCTACCATAGCCGAAGTTATGCTAACGTCGTAAAGAGCGACAGTTTCCTCCAAAATGAACAGGTGATTATTATAGAAGCCAAAAACAGAATCCAACTCAAATCAATACATTGATGAAATTTTGTGAAATTTTGCTATAATTGGCAAAAATTTCGAAGTAGTCGCGCTTACAATTACTCCACACCAAACAAATTTTTACATCTGCAACATTTATATACTAAATAACTATTTTCTCCAAGAAGCTTCTCCAACTCCCTAAGTCTTTTCAGCCAATGGGAGATTTCAACGGTCACAACATTTACTGAAGCTCAACAAATACAGACACCAGTGGAAAAATAATTTAAAAAAATAATATTTAACTTGGATATAATTTTGCTGAACCATACTGAACCATACTTACTTTAATACAGTCGTACAGTTCGATCGATTTACCCTTTTGCAACCCGTTGCTTTCGAATAATATTGAATTTTCACAAAAAGGCTTTCAATATTGCAGGATTTGTCAGGTGAGATGTGTCGAAAGTATGAATATTGGTATCACAAATGATAACGGATATCAAGAACAATAATATATTTAGAGTAAGCAATACTTCTTTCTCGCTTCTGGTCTAGAGATACACTCTCTACTCGAAGATACATCGCAAACGCAATTCCTATTTATTATTTTCTGGTCTGTGTCATATTGCCCTCATACAGAGACACACTGTAACAACCGTGCTCGTTCAAGGCAATGGCCCTTTTTATATCGCCGTATTTCAGTCCTACGTGACCTAAGTTACGAGGCCAAGGTCATCGTGGGGGATGCAGGTGGCGTAGGCCGGATGCACCAGTTCTCTCAGATGGTCGTTAAGATGGTAACCGGACGATGGGCTTGTACTGTGTCACCATTGCCAGAAAATCCCATAGACCCATTGTCTAAGCTTCCTTTGTCCGTTACAACATATATAACCGTCCGTTCTGAAAATATATAATTGCATATGGTTGCATGAAACAATTGTTATTCCTATACTTAAATAGCATAAAAGTAAAAACCGTCCCAATAGTTATATAGTCCTCTATTATCCCAAGAAGACAATTACCAATTGCCACCGTGGTCAATCGATCACCTACCATTGTTGAAAAATTCTCAAAAATAAACAAAATCGTATTTGTATCTTTGGAATATAAACAAGATTTCCTGATGTATTTACAACTTTCAATAATGAAGTCTACGTAGTTCCATATGCCTTAACGTACATAAGAAAACTGACACATAATAAATTCGTAATTTTCTTAGATACCAAGTGTGTCGTATCAGCTTTAAAAAAACTAAATAATAATAACACAATAATCCAAGGCATAATAGAAGAAACTACGGTATTCAGACGTGACAATAAAGATATTGTATATTCATGGATTCCAGCACATTCTGAAATAGAGGAAAATGAGGAAGCAGATGCTGCCGCTAAGCGAGCTGGCTCCAACACTATACCTATTTAGGGATCTTCATAGGGTATTTCATAGGGATCTTCAAAAATTTCTCGTAAAAGCCACAAAAGAGTATTAAAATGAATATTCGAAAAACTTAAATCTCACTGAATTACATAAAGTCTGCAATAACATACACGAAATTAGCCCAACAATCTTGATGTCAAGAAAACATCAAGTGATAGTAACAAACCTGAGAATCGGTCATACATACTGGGCACACTCTCGTTATCGCCGAAATGGAACTTATTATTTGCAAACATTCTAGTGTTCAAAACTCTATTAAACCCATTTTAAGCAGCTGTGCTAAATACAGGGAAGAAAGGTTATGGTTTGCCAACCTTCTCAAAAGTGCTACAAAGAGCAGATTCGAAACAAAGATTTAAGACGAGATTAATGTAAAATACATTTCTCAACGACTTGGATAAATAAATCGAATTTTATACATGAAGTTTCATTTAAAATGTGTTAATTCGTGTAGCATAATTACTAAATAATCGAAGAACCCATGTTTCGTATCTAAACTAAAAGTTTTAATTAAATAGTGGAAAAACAGTATCGTTCTGACAGCTGAAGCGATAATGTTCTGCAAATACGTAGTGCTAGTGAGTGTGAGTGTGAACGTGATCAAGTGCTATGTTGACAATAGAGTAATAGCGGTGATACAAACACCGTTACCTAAACCCCTGACACGAGTATATGTACATTGTACGTATCACCATGTCACAGATAGAGAACCAATACAGTAATACATTCAAATCCACGAGTCTCTCTCAAACCGGCAAAAATCAAAGTAGCGAAATGGAAAATAGCCAAATTACCTCAAAAACCAATACGACTGAATTTAAATTCTCATACGCGAATGTCACAAAACAAGAATACGCCCCAACCCAAGATCATTTTGTAGCCAATTGATGGTATTACTACCAAAGAATACACTCAAGAAATTGCAAATATAATAGGAAGATACAAAGCAATAAAATACTTTCCAAGGATTTCTAACAGAAGAATATATATATATGTATTTAGATAGCGAACAGGTCTGCACAAAAACATAACTTAGGACCTATCAAAAAAACTAACCACAAATTGAGCACCAAAAATAGAAAACGATTCTTTTTAAATAGACTACCGATATTGTAATCAATCTAGAGACAAATATATACCCCTACGAGACGTTTCTAAAAAACGAATCCCTCGTTACAGTATCTGTAACAGCTCTTTGTTAGCTAATTCTTAATGTGACTTTAAATTCTTTAAATGTCAAGTTTTTGTGTCAGAATTTTATAGCGCCACATACTACGCTAAATATGACACAATTGAACGTATCATTATTTCGCTAATTATTAAAATATTATATACAGCAAATACAGCGAACCTTTGATACAGTTAACTTGTTAACCATGTACCATTGTTTCAAAAGTAAATACAGGGTACGTTGCGGGAAACACTCTTTGTGTAACACATAGTTTGGAAATCCTTCATGTTGGTCTTGAAGGTCAACTTAATAGTTTCATCCTATATTTATTTTACTTCTGGCAATAATTGTATTGTATAATAACGAACCAAATACATCAATTACAGAATTATTGGTAATATACTGGTAGAATTAAATTAATACAATTACCAGTATTGTAGGCGTGTATAACTACCATTTACCATATAGATCATGTATAATCGTTATCCTGCCTGTTACAACCACCTAAGTTTACAGAAGAGATTAGAAGGCAATAAATTTACATCACAGATAGTAATTACAGTTAATAGGCCGCATTGCCTCATTTATTGTTTACGTAATTGTATCTAATATCCAGAATTTATCAAATAATATTAATTTTTCTTACTCGAATACATAGAACTTAAATAGAATTTCTATACATTATAAAATAAAATACATTATGAAAGGTTTATAATTGAAATAATAAATGGAAGGTTAACAAATCCATATTGAATAAAACAGAGATATTTCTAATAATTGTATTGTGAAGTGCAAAAAATAACATTTTTATAGATTTCCTTTCTAAATTTACTATGGAAATCAATTATACCCACTTTTGCCTGGTACATTCATTAACAACCCTGAAGTAAACTAAAATGTAAATAATTATTCATATGAAAGCAATCTAATTATGATCTACAATAACATGTGTTATAGTTTATCAAAGGTAATTACTTTACTATTATTTATACACATCATCACGCACGCAAGTGTTAATTATTGTTAATAAATTAACCATATACCAATAGGTAATCATGAAGGTAACACAATATTTTTTGTATTCACTTTTCGATACTTATTCAAAGATATCAGAAAGAATGTAACAGGGAGATTGTTGTATAGATACTACTACTACTTCACACTTACATATTTTGAGATATCCAATAAAAAATAACACTCGGTTGGTCAACATAGATAATATCAATTCCGTATCACTTCTATTACTATCAATAGACCATTAAATTAACGACATTACCGCTATTAAACGTTATATTGATTAATACATTTGCTATAATGATTATTGGCAGTGCCTGTTAGGCATTAGTGGAGCAATGTCCATACTGCGTTTCTATCAAAGGGAGGATTAGATGCACGTTTCATGTGGATCGACAGAACTATTTGTTGCGTAAGTGGGAAAATATTCCAATCGCTAATCAATTGCATAAATTCGACATATATGCAATGATTTGCAAAATTTAAAAATTGACAAATAATTTTTGCTCGCGTGTGGATATAAACTAACAAAATATTTCATCCCGAAGGGCAAAATAAATTACATTGAAAGAATATCGATGACTTTGTATTCAACAAAAATTACAATGAAATTCTTTCCTATCTTTACGTTTTCTTCTTCCCGTAATTAAATTCTATTCCAAATTGTTTACCCATATGCAATCAAGGTATTTAAATAATTTTATTTAAGCCGTTCACTCTGCACAATGTAATCAAAATTCGCAGAAGGCTACAAAGATGGGAAATTCGTTCGAACAATAGGTGACGAAGAATCTTTAATCGTTTTCAGTGTCCTGTTTCTACAACCGAGTAAGGATTAACACGAGTTCCGTTTTACAGGTGGTTATTTATTGTGAAAATAAATTCTCTTAGACGGGAGGCGGCTAAATTGTCGCTAAAACGGAGCGATTGGCCAATGTATTACCCCCGATCTCCTTCGTTGAACGTCAAATGACCTGTCTTTCACGCGCAATCCGGACATTGTTTACAGCGCCGGTAGTATCTACGACGTACCTGCAAGCGCTTCATTATTTATGAGGTCGCTGAAAGACTCCGATCAGCGCTCATTCGAAATTGACAGGTATCGATCGCACCTATTCGCTGCTCAAACGTTCTGGCCTCTCGAACGTTCACCAAGATGAAGGACGAGCTGTGAAACGTCAGGATTTCGCGTCTTGCTTCCCACACGTGCGATTCTTTCCATTTGCGATCGTACGTCTGTCTTCGTTGTTTTCGATTGGAATACTAAGGAGTAACGTACGATTGCAACGGAAAGAATCCCCCGGGGCCGTTGCGGGGGTGTGATTTTTCCCCATTGTAATCGTGTGTCTGGCTTCGTTCTCTGCAATTGGAGGAATAAAGAAAAACACACTATCGTGCCGCGAAAAGTCGCTTGTCTACATCGAGCCTAATCCTCGGGCGTGCTTACGGGTACGAAACGCATTTTCTCATTCAACGTGACGTGAATGGACCGGAGGAAATTGAGGCTACCAGCCTCAGAAAAGTAAACTAGTTTCTGCAACTCGCAAGGTACATCAGCGAAATGTTCAACGCCGAATTTGACGAAGCTTTCTAACTTTAGAAACTCAATTAATAATAAGGAACGAGTATCTCTTTTAACCGTGGGAACTTATTTTTAAGAGGAAGACCCGAGTAAAACGCTATATTAAAAGTAATTTTTGGCAATTCTTTTATAACCCCGATGAAACTTTTCATCGTTTCGTGTAATCTTTAATATTTCGAGATATTACTTTTTCGTTTAAATCCCTATTAGAAACTATAAAGAATTTGTTCAAAAGGCGTCGATCTTTCACCTTTTGAACTTGAATTTCTACAGTTACAGGAAAGTATGAGACGTGAGATACTTGGCAGTTGTTACTTGTCACAAGTTACTCTTTTTAAGTTAATTTCTAATTATTACGCTTTTGAAACACAAGGCAGTGTGTCATCATGTATTCTAACATGACGAATGTTATACTGTTATAATGTTATACTAATATGAACTAACGAACTCATTACTTTATACGAAGTATGTACCATTGTGTTTGGAAAATGAATTCCATTAGATACATCCTACGTCTCCTATGTACGAAATAACTATAATGCTCTATCAATAGTTCCAAAAATATTTAAAGTTTATAAAAGGTTATGTTATGCTATTGTATTTTAAGTGTTTTAAATCCGGTCACGTGTCAAGAGTTTGCGACGCAATAAATATCTTATCAAGACTAATGTGAAAATTTATGTAAAATTAATACAGCAAAACTAATTTTATTTAAAGTGTTCTGGCAAATTCTACTACGTATATTTTATTTTATTATACAAGGACAACGGAGCATTAAATAGATTTTTTCAAATAGATAGATTTTCAAATTTTCATCATGGCTAAAAATTAGAATATTTTGTGCAATTGCATTATAAATATGTTTAACGTAATAAAATACACAGACAATGTAGTTTCAATATGTAAAAAATTGTTATAGTCCGTCTAATGAAATAATAATAATAATAATATTTACTGAGATACATTTGAAGTGATTACTATATGTAAATTATACATTACCTTTTATCAGAAATTTTATCGAATTTTAAAATCGAATACTTCTCTCTTTAACAACAGCATCATATACATATCTTCGTTGCTTAGTTTACTTTCGCGATCTATTGTCAAATCATATATTTCAAGAAATGTAAAATGTTCAAAAGTGTGAACGCGCGTTACACGAGTCTCCGTGCTAAAGTAATCTTCAACATAAATGAAACTCCTCGAAACGCAACGTTCAGCGTCAAAGATACGACTTCCTGTTTTAATGCACAACAGGAGACATTGACGGATGCATTAACGCGAAAATGAAAAACACTTGGCAAACTGACGAGAAGCCGAAAAGTAGACATCCGTACCTGTATTTTATAGAAATCAAAGGAAGGGGTAGACAAGTGAGTAAAAACAGAGAGGCTTGAACAGGTTGTCCAGAGCAGAGAAGAGCAGAGAAGAGCAGAAAGGTAGATAGGGAGTACAAGCTGATGGAAAGTCGAAGCTGCTAGTTACAATGAGCGGTAGCGTTTCCTGTGTAACTAAACCGGATTGGCAGTTTATTGGCAATAGTCGTTTGCGTGGCGTTACGCCAAGGCTTCGTGTTCCCTATGACCGACAAAAATCTCGTTCTTTCACTTTCCTCCTCCTCCCACTCCTCTCTCTCTTTCTCTCTCTCTCATTTTCAACGATACCTCTCCGCGTGTCCCTCGCTCGCCCTATCGTCTACACGCCGAATGCAAGTTTCGTCGATCCTGGCAAGAGTGGAATATCTCATCCCCTGATAACGATTCTGTTCCTGCTGGCAATGCGTCCTACTGACACTGTTACCCGACGTAGTCACGAGACGCTGCTACGGAATGGAACTGGCATCTGCATTTCCATAGTTCTTTTTCTCGAGTCGAGTGGTCTCGTCGATATTTGAATTTCATTCCGGCGTCTGAATTTGCAGCTGTTTCCCCCAGCAATTTTAGAAATTTGGTATTGTATCTTACGACAGTAATTCGCTTCCCTAGAAATTCGGTGAATTTTAGTTTTACAGGGACGTAACGATGGAAGTGCCTCGCCGAATTATATTGGCGTAACAATTTTGTTACCTCGGAAGGACGCAACATTGTTCTGTAAACTCTGTGAACAAGGTTTTGACTTTCTATGGAAATGTAGCGATGAAAATTGAATATTTCGAAAGTAAACGTTTTTTTATAAAACTTGTCCTCATGCGGAAGTAAATATTTCACTAAGCACGAGTACAAGATAATTGCATTTCGTGCAATTGTCACTGTCACTGAATAATACATTTTTACAAATGATTAAAATAGATATCTTTCTCTTTTGTAAACATTGTATTATTTAAACAGGAAGACCATTATTATATAAGGCGAGCTATCAGGAACATTTAAACAGAACATTTGTTCAGTGCTGTTAATCAACTCTTTTTCAAGCAGTATCAAAACTTTGTTCTTTTATTATTATATACAGAATTATGAAACATACGTTTTTTTTGTTTTCCATGCCTTTTTACAGATGCAATATAACACACTTTTTGGTTTACTATTTTATAAGCATTTTAAAAAGAATGTTTTCATGTTTAAAGAATTTATTATAAAAATGTTTCTGTTAGTGTAGTCACTTCTACGTTGATTGTTTATTTTGAAAGTTTTGTTTTCGACATTCGTCGATTTCTCGAATCGAAACGAACAACTTCGAATACAATCACAAAGTACACTACGGAGATCTTGGCGTAAATGGAACGGGTAAAAGATTTTGAAGCTGTTAAGACTTCTGATAAATGTACCTACAACTGAAATGTTCGCCTCGACGCACCATTCTATCTTTTGTACAAAGTTTCGACAAATTTTCGGAATACTCGGAGAAAGCTTGATAACTGGGGATTATATCATCAAAGGCTTTTAGTCGGAAGAATGAGCTGTTCGTAAAATGCTTTACATTATCGTGGATTGGGACATCAAATATTGCATTCTCACGAATGTTAAAATTTCATCTCAATAGGGATTACAATAGAGATGTGTTCGTTCGTATAAAACGATAACTTCGTAAGACTCTCTCCTCGTACAAAATAAATTTATTGACATTTTATTTAACACAAATTTTGTTCTTCTATTTCCCAATATTGCTAACGGAAATGAAATAAACCGACAAGACAGTAATTTGTATTGTTTGAAACGTAATAAGAATTATTTTTATTGAAAATGTAAATTTAAACGATATTTCATTATTTTTTAAAATAAGCTTATACTTGAAAGCAGAGTATTTTACAATTAGCAAGTGTTTCTCAGGTATATTTTTTTATTTTTTTGAACAGGATAAAACTTACTTATTTATTTTCGTGCATGTATCAATTTTTCATGTTTCACTCGTAACGAATTCTTTATATTTATGTATATAGCTAACGATTTACGTTTGAACATTTGTGTATGGATATTAATGTTAATTTAAAGAACAAACCCTCTGTATTGTTTCAAAATGACAAAGTAATAATCTCGGTTTGTTAACAAATGTTGATGTTGTTGTCGTTTCAAGTTGATTCGATTTCACGTATTCCCTTTAAAGACTGTAACAACTTTATGTTCGAAAGCTCTGATAATTCTTGCGACATTCTCTTGCCAAGATAATCTTGGGGGAGTAGGTAGGTAGAGGTAAACAGATGTCACTGGATAATTAGAACGGTTTCCTAAACTCTACGTTACCTCCAAGGCCCGCTACGTTGGATCTTTAAGGACGTTGCTCTGTGCAGTCTTTGTTCTAGGAAATCGGTCCATAAATTTTGTCCTTTCGTCTTGTGCGGATTTACGACGCCTCAGTTGCAATTGAGAGTAGCATAGCTTGACCGTTTTCCCTGAGAAATAGCTAATATTTATAAATACATTCTTTGATCGCCACCGAGTCTTTAGAAAATATGTACAAACCAAGGTGCGAAGAACAGTCTCAAAAATAGCAGTTGTTGATAGCAGTGTAAATCCAGACAAGTATACTTAAATACAGTTAAACAATATATATATATATATATATATGTATATATATATATATATATATATATATATATATATATTTCACAAGTCAGTTTCTATTTACGTAATTTTTCATTCTCAATTCTCAAATTAATTCTCTACGCATTCTACGAATTACAATATACAAGTGCAATTATTTTCAACATTTGAGAATACTAGTAATTTATTAGTTTCTTAGTAAATATAAAAGAAGTATTTTATAAGGTATAGTTTATTTTGTTATACGAGCAAAAATTAGGCGTTTCGTCCCAGATCTGCTAACGGACCCATCAGTAAGGGTAAGCAGATTATACCTTAGAAGCATCTCCAAGTTAGAAACTGTCTCCTTTAGAAGAGTCTTTGGATCAAACTCAGTAGTGAGAGAGCCCATTAGCAGATCCGGATGAAACACTTCATTTTTGCTGATGTAACAAAAAATAAAGTACACCTTTTACGTTCGTCTTAAAGATTCATTGAGCAACTAAATAAAAAACCGTTCATGTTTTATTTTTCTACTATAAGTTACTTGGTTTTAAGTGCCTATAAGAAGTTTACCAACAAACCGGAGAATCGTGCAAATGAAACGTTACATTGCTGTTACAAATGTACTTTCATAAGTATTTAGTACAGTGCCTCTTCAACACTGTATGACTTTCTATTAAACTATGAATTCATTCCAGACGATTTCGTCGCTACCAATATATGCCTCCATTTCCAATCACTGATACGCTTCAATCAAAGATGAAAAACTGGCGAAGAAAATGTAATCTTATCCTTTTTTCCTCGCAGCTTGTTTCTTTCTCAGGTTTTTTTATAGTCGCGAAATTTACGACATTTGCCTTAGTCCCGATGAATAAAATGGATATCGTTTGATTCCAGAAGAATTTCGCTGATGTGCAAATTCTACGGTTCATCGAATTCGTCAGGATTCTAGGGGATTTTAAGGGACCGGTTTACACGAACATTGAGCTATCCAGACGTCTTTCAATCGTTTTTCATTCCGATCCAGGGAATCAATGATACGGAAGTTTGTTGATCGACTTGTTTCTGTCTTTTCGGAGTAAACTTTAGACAGACAATCTTCCTCGTCTTGCACTTTATGCAGAGTATCCTAGTTTTAAGCGAAAAACTTCGACAGTGTATAACATTTGAAATAAAGCCGTTTTATATATATTCTATATGAATTCGGTAACTTTACTAAATTAGTTTAGATGATTTCCAATGAATAAAAAAATGTTTCTTTAAATATATAATACTATATAATACTATACTAACGTATGCAGAATATATTTTATAAATTGATCTAATAATATTTACACTGTCAAGAAATAGAAATAAAACTGAGATGAATAGTTTCTCTTCGGGATAAGGTCGGAACACGTGTGTTTTTCAACGTGTGTAACGTAATGGGTGATTAATGTAAAAATAGAAGCGGTCCTTTCGAAAACAAAGTTTCTGGCGAGATTTTGGACATGCGTTCTTTCTGAGAAAAATTTCAATGCACACATGGTTGTCTGTGCGCTGCTTTCGAGTTTAGAGTGCGTTCCCAACGGATCAGAGTGTCTTCGTGCATACTGAAGAAGTTTACTTTGACGCGTTCTCCCGGGTGCAGCTTGCTGCATGCAATCTGCAAATGCGTTGGCTAAGTCGTATTTCGACAGTTCCTGCAATCTTGCTCGTAACAACTTTCGCTATTGGCTCGCTGCTCTCTTTAGGAGTACAATAATTTATTCTGGTTTATTACTTGAAATAGAGGCATTACAATTAAAACATCGACACTGTGTATTTCTTCCATAGTTACAAATTGTAGAAGACGTATATATAAATAAAATACTAAAATATTGCATAGTACCTAACGGTACATTTTACCAAATATTGAGCCTATCGGAAAGGTCTTTGCTCACACAAATCATGCAAACAGATCATACTCGTCTTTGATAAGGAAGTAGAAGTAGAATGGTGATATGATAAGCTTTTTCTCTGTAAATGCACATACATAGCTGTTAAGTATTCTTTGTTTGAAAATGCTTTGCATATATTTATTTCGAGATTGACAAGGTATACAAAAAATAAATTGAGTGACCGAAAAATTTGAAATCACATATAATGATTTCTAGCATTAGGTGGCAACTAAAATGACAAAACTTTTTAGCTGACTTATAGAATTGATGATGTTAACTGGTGTGTGATGACTAACTTTTTAGTGATTAAAACAATTCAATTAAAAGATTTAAATAAACTTGCCAAACTATTGATATAAAATAATTAATAATGTCTGAAACAATATCTTTGTTACATAATATTCTGAGTAAAAGAAACGTAACGATATTCCTTCTTGAATTACAAAACATGTTACTTCTTATTGTTAGTATTGCTACAAGATTTATGGTATAATAAAAAGATGCACGTAACCAAAGGTTTTGGTTTCATAAATAAAACATGACATAACTTTTCGAATCGCACAATATTTTTCATATAATTAGATCGTTTACATTTGAAATTATAAGGAAGTTAAAAAATGTCAAAAGTTAAATATTCAGAGGATCGCAAACCATTTTACCGAATTATTGTATACAATTGTAACGTAATCAGTTTACGCGGTTCTCTCTATGAAATTTAATAACGCTTGCCTGGTCATATTTGTAACGTAAATCCATGCTTCATACGATATTTTTATAATCAACAAATAAATATAGAGGAAGTCAAACATTTATTGGTTCACTATATTTTCGTGTCCATGTTTTAAACGCTGAAAATTAAACTGATATTTTTTCATGTTCATTTTTCTTTCTAATTAACAATATGTACTCATTTTTAATTACACCTAGTGTGTATTTTTAGTAATAAAATACTACACAATTTTAAATTATTACACCAAATTGAACAGTGCCATTGCGAAATCGTTACAAACATTTTTACTGCATATTGTTGATACTTGTACCAAACTTTGACGTGTGAATTAGTTTCTAAATTATTGCATTAGTGTAATAATAAATATTCACAAATTTCGAAATGGTATTACATAGCAATATCATCACAAAAGAAATAAACGTTACGTGTAAATACTGGTTTGGATTTTCATTTATTTCCACAAACAATTTCGCTCCTCTAAAGGTTGAAGTACTAATTTCGAAATATTTTAAAAGGTCCTCCTTAAAAAAAAAAAGAGAATATCTGTGTCCGAAATACATAAATGGTATATTTGAAATGATAGAAGGAAGAAGCAATTGAACTATAATCGCTGAATACTTATTCGATATTAATCAAATAATATATAACTCTGACAATAGATTAGCTACCTTGTTGAGATTTCAATGCTTAGTAATATTTGAATTGCATTAATACTACAAACATTGCCGACAAATACATCTAATCCTAATGATAATTTGTTTCGATACCTATTTGATATTTCAGTAGTACTAACAGTAGTTTCTCAACAAAACCGGTCATGGCGTAGTGACAATGTACTTGTACTGTAAATTTTTAGATTTATTTCGTGTATCACAATAATTACTTAACATTAATCCTTTTTTACCTAAGTGTGTTACAAGTATTATATGTTTGCCTTATCCTGACATTTTCATTTGCAACACAAGCTGCGTTTTGTTTTTACAGTTTTATTCATATATGTGTACAATATTATTTAAAGTCTATCCACGTCAATCACTGGTTCAAAACAAATCTTCCTCATCGTATATATGTGAAACCCACAGATGTAGAAATGTTTAAGTCATCACAATTAACTTACGAGAAACCACCATCACGACTTATACAAATATAGTATTCAAGTGATTTAATAATAAAACGAATTAATGCTATTAAGTTTTATGACTTTTAATATGATTTGTTAAGTTAAAACCCACAAATAAATTGTTATGAACCTTGCTCAGTAATATCTCGAAAATGGAAACTCGTATGTAGAAATGTTGTTCCACACTTACAATCTACTTTTAGAGAAAGAGTCATCCTCTTCTTCGTTCTGCCATGAATTTTGATTCGTCCTGTATAAACAGTACCCACGAACCCCGTTTCCGAATCGATTAATCGGAACTACAGTTTTACGCTTTCATCTTCTCTCTGTCTCGCTTTCATAGAATTTTTGGCAGTCCCCCGTGATACGAGGCGTTTAAAAAATCGTATATCGCAATACTTGTTTACGTTTTCCAGGGGTTTATATCTGCAGCCTCTTTCCCGTCTGTGATTTATGACTCATAAACGTATCCCACTGTACCGACCGATTTCCACAAATATACGGGAGATCGAAACGTTATTGCGAGCTAGCCAGGTTATACGTTCTACGCAATCAGCGGATTAAATCGTTAACCGTGCCACGGAGAATTCGAGATCTATTTTTCATTCACCGGAGACGCCGGATACCGCATACGAAGTATAATAGCCGATGGCCTCGAACTGCTTCAATATTGCGGAACGTTTAAATAACATTGTGGCACATGTCCCATCTCAAAGATATAATTAAAAATCTTGCAATTCGTAACAGTGTTCTGCGTGGACGAACAGTAATCCCTCGTTAACTGTCGGTTCCCAAAAGTTCGTGAAATTAATTATTTAATAAATACAACTTTATTTTCGAACAATAATATTATTTTTGAGCAATAGAGGAACATGTGTGTGTATAAATTTGTGTGATTAATCGTAAGTTGTAGAAAAATCTGATAATATAATATTTCAGTATTCACATACGTTGTGTAAATTGTCTCTGAAATACTAACGATGATGTCAATCAGTTGTTATTTGTATATACATACAAAATATAATAGTGAATTGTAAGAAACATTATATATATATTCAAATAATTGACAGTTTATATGCCTTAAAATACTTTTTAAGAATTATTGTAATTTCTTTATTCCCTTCGTATTTGAAAATTAAATATTTGTTCTACTGTTTCTTTGTTGCACATACGGCGTTCCTAAAATCGTATTGATGGAAAAATGAGATACTACAATAATCTTATTCAAATTATTGTACTGGATTATAATTTGCACGTTTCAAGCATATAAATTGTTTTAAATACTCATAAAGATTATGTAGAATTTTGTTATGTTAAAATCAGTCATTTATTCTATTTATAAGTTATTACTGTTTCTAGAAAATATTTATGATATTTTTTATACAACGTGATAATGTAAAATAATGTTGATCATAATAGAAACTGCGACGATACTTTTTAATATTTATGAATAAATATGCAGATTCGGTTATTGCATAATTGTATGATGTTGCATATGAAATTCACTTACGAATTTTATGACTCGGTAAATTTACATTTATACTATACATCAATTTGATGTCCATTAAAATTTGATATTTCACAAAATTGTGATACACAGTTGTATATATACAACCATTTTAATTTATTTATATATTTCCATAATATGTTATGGTTTATTAAATTTCAGATAATTTCAAATTTTACCAGCCTTGAACCTTCTTATGGTTATGAATATACATGTATCTTCTATTTTGAATTGCTTAAATACATTTAAACATAGTACCTTTGATATTCGCATAATATAATATTTAACAGATTTCGTAAACTTCGTTTCTCATGACAAAGTGCTCGATATCAAAATACCCTACTCAGGCCAGTGGCTTTTTTTTGTATTCTAAATTTTGGGGCCTAGTGACTTATGTCACGACCATTGTTATGTCCGCCATCAAGTACTCAGCAACCCCCTTGGCTAGTCCCTCGTTGTTCGATATGACTCCATGTGCAAAATTGTTTACACATCCTCTCGCTGCCATGTTTTCTCTTTCGCGCAAGCACCAACCCTCGATTGCATTCTATACAATCGTATATCTTTTCTTATTTTACCAAATAACGAAGACAGAGATATAACTTGTAGAAGGAAATCACTCGTCTGTATCAGATCTAAACATTTCAACTTGGTATTTAAATTTGTGTTGATATTTTACTATTTGGTTCTAATTTTCTAAAAGTTACGGTGTATACCAGAAAGAAGAACGTAAACAGTAGAAAAAAGTATACGTGGAATCAAGACTCAAGTATGGAATTCCTTTCGCCAGAATGTGAAAAGGAAATTATATTAGAACCTGAGCTAGGTAGCTTTTCTGAAATGTTTTCTCCTGAATATGAATACTGGTGTATCGTATAAAGGACTTAGCTGACCGTTGCTTGCCTCTGACGAAAAAAGAATTTTTCAAACTAGCTTACGATTTAGCAATCAAATTGAAACTTTAATACCGCTTCAATCGCACGAAAAGGCAGCTGAAAAATATTTTTTTAATGACTTCTTAACTAGACATTCAGATGTTTCTTCTACAATACCGGAGTCTACGAGCTTAATGAGGACTGTAGGATTTAACAAACTTCAAGTAGCGCACTTCTTCGACAATCTTGAGAAGCTTATGAAAAGAAACAATTTCTCTGCCAGCTATATTTACAATTGAGACGAGACTGGAATCAACCGTGTTCCGAAACATCAAAAGGCCTTCGTTGTAAAATCGATACATCAAGTTGGAAAGCTAATGTCTGCTAAAAACGGCAAAAATATAACAATTTTGTTTTGCAGGAGTGCTAATGGATACTTCATACCTTTATCCTTCGCTTAACCGAGGCAAAAAATGAACGAGAGATTGATGCTAAATACTCTAACAGGCAGCGTAGGAATGGCTCAATTGAAAGGCTGGATAAACAGTAACTTTTTTCATGCAATAATTATAACGCTAAAAAATTTGTTTATCCGATTGATTTCCTATCCTTCTCATTTTATATGACCAAAACAGTCGCAAACAATTGAATATTACAAATTTCTGAACAGACAATAGTATTCATTTAATTAGTTTACTATCCCATACTTGGTTTCACTTTCCAAGAAAATTTTTATCTAATTTTCTAAACACTTGTCATTCCCACTTTTTCGAAGATTACTCACCCGGCTACTAAAATCTTCGACCATGTTCAGAGTTCATTGCACTTTACATACGATATAAGAAACTTGAATTATATTTAACAGAATTCCATTTCTGCGAGTAATAAAGAATTGCCTTGAAACAATATTTCCGTTTCATTTGATCGTTGGTACGTGGCGCACAGTCCACGAGCGCTATTCACGTGACACGACCCGTCCAATTATTTATCACAGCAACTTCGCAAAATGTTTCAACTTCGAAATATCTTTTTGACATATTATTTTACACACTTCAAACTTTCATAACATAAAAATAATTCGATTTTTTTACTCGTCAGGGTGGTGACCGCCCTCAAATTACTCGCCCAGTAACGTGACGGATATTCTACCAAAAGAAGAAAGGAACAAAGAAAATTTGACCATTCAACGACTGCTTTTATTTTCTGAAATTATTCATAAGACATCCTCGTTACCTGATGCTGCGAAGAAGCAGTTTGAAGGAAGAAAAAACAGAATAAAGTGAAATTCTCATTATGTCTCCTTTTATGACATCCGCTAAAAGGAAGGAAAATGAAAGATTAAAGAGACAGTTGAAGAATTTAAGACAGAAAACAGCAAGTCAACCAAGAAAGGGGAAAAAGCTAGAGTTCGGTCAGAAAAAAGCAGAAGCATTAGAACTATTTGTGTAGTTTATCTAGAAGACGCAAATGAAGACTGGATTCAGTGTTCGAGCTATTAAGGAACGATCTATGAATCTTGTGCTGACATCCCAGAATGCAGAAATAACTGTATTTGTAACCATTGTGCATTATTTTGAAGTTGTGCCACATTTATATTACTTTTTACAGTTACTGTTCTGATAGAATCATATAGCAAATAATGAATTTGTCTTCAGTTTAGAAGTATAATAAAATTGACTGCTTTGTTTTACTATTTCGATTATGTACATTATTGATACGTGATTCGTGCTTCAAGAATAAATCTATGTTTTATATTTTTCTATTTATTTAAAGAAAATTTTAATCGTCCATCACGGGAGGAATTTCCTCTACCCTTTGATATTCTGATAATTCTACAGATTGATATTTCAAACTTGACTATGAAATTGAAACTGATAAATTTTATAAACAACTTTTGCAATCTACATAAATTTTCGGTCAGTGAAAAATTTGTTCCGAGTCATACCAAATGCGACTGACATTTATTTTTCGAAAGTGAAACTCTATCGATCAAGAACGAAATTAAGCTGAACAATTGTTGCCTGGTTTCTAGTCATTCGTCTGCAGTATAGCATTTATCTTAAAAGCTCGAAAGCTTTCGGCATCTCTGTAACGGATGGATTCCATTTGCAAATGAAAAAGATTACGCACGAAAGTGCTTGAAAATTCCAAATAGCCTGAAAAAATCTTTGTTAACGAGCTACAGTCGATTATCAATTCCCACTATTCTTTCCCATTATTTCTCAACAAATTTCACTATTGGCATTTGACAAGAAGTATACAGTATTGTATTTTAAAATTATATATCTTTATGCTTGTATAGTTTTAACGAATTGTCAGTTTCAAACAATACGTAATAAAATAATAATTAATGTAAATTTTATGTGATGGAGAGTACCAGGAAATTCATCACAGGTTGATTTACTTTTTGAATAAAACTCAAACCGTTTAAGTAATCTTGATATTTTTTTTTTTAAATAAAAACTGGGTGGTTAATAATGGAACAATATATCTTCCGAATGGCCGCCTAGGATTTTTTTTACAGACCACCAATCTTTTCCCAAAATTTTTCATGACGTTTTCGCACAAATTCGGATCAATTTCACCAATGACACGTTCAATGTTGCCTTTCAGCTCTGCAATTGTCTCTGGATTGTCGGAATAAACTTTACTTTTGACGTGACCTCGAAAAAAAGTCCAAATGTGTCAAATCGCATGATCCTGGTAGCCAATGAACATCACCTCTTTGATAAATTACGTGTTGCAGAAATTTTGTTTGCAATGTGCCATTGTTTCATTCGCTGTGTGGCAAGGAACACCATATTGCTGAAATCAAATATCAGCCAAGTCAAGATCTTCCAATTGATATCAGAAATAACCAGTTAACTTGTCGCACTATTGTTTCCCATTCACAGTAACCACTTTGCCATCATCATGTTAGAAGAAAAATGATCCAATCGCGCCTTTTGACCAAAAACCGCACCAAACAGTGACTCGCTTTGGATGCATTGGCAATTCCTCAACCTGTCATGGATTTTCCGAGCCCTATATGCGACAATTTTGTTTATTCACGTAGCCAGCGAGGTGAAAATGCACCTCGTCCCTGAGAATAATTTTGCCGAAAAAAACGCCATGAATAATTCGTAATACACCTGAATAATTTGCATGCGTTCTTTCACCATGTACTTTTCCGTAATTAATTTCCCACCTGTCTAAATAACACGTATCAAGTTTCAGGTTAATCGGTTTGACGTTTTAAAAATAGGATAAAAATTTTATTTCACTTCCTTTCATTTCACTATGCTTATATTATAACGCATAATGGGCCTGGCGTCAATGATTGGATTGTTACTTTAGCTACTGTAGTCAGTCTGATTGTAAATTACAGATCTTTAATCTAGAATATGTGTGTTAAACATTATACTACAATTCGTATTGTGAACGACAGTATAGCGTTTTGAAAGCATATACGTGTGGAGTAACGGTAACCTTGTTAAGTTAATTTATTTGATACATCTTGTTTTAGTGTGTAATAGCATTTTATAAAAAGTTGTAAATTTTCCTCTAAAGTATACAAATGATCAAACAAAATTATCGACAATTACAGTTAAATACTCCCTGTTGGAAAAGAATAAGTTTTCAGAATTATTATTTGTATCGATGATTCTTTCCTTTCATATTAACATTCACTTTTCATAATGTTAAATATTATATAATATTTTACGCATATTTATAGAAATTAGAACAATAAAAAGATAAATAATTATATTTCACACACATTCATGACGATTCAATGATAATAATTATTGCTATGACATCATAATAAATAGTTTCATCATAATAAATAGTTATACCCTACGATGAGTGTTAGATCGTAATGCTTAGAATGTTTTCGTTTCATTGTGTTATTTCATTCAGTCACTTGAATAAATCCATTCAAATGTTCTTTATTCCGAAAGAATGCTACTATATTCTAAATGTTATTTTATAATCGAGTATTATAATTTTTTTTTTATACAAAATACATTACGGATGCTGTGCCAATCGTGTAAAGATTACTGTGAAATAGATCCAAAGCATTTACGTATTTTAATCGATTAAATTATTGCTCAAGAGACCTTAATACATTTCTTCGTTTAAGAAATAACACTTTGTAACTTCGTCAATCGTTTTTATCTTTAACTGATACTCATAAGTCACCGTGAACGTGGAACGAGTATTCTCATTCCAAATATATAAGCCGCGTATGGAATTCGAAATTTGGTATACGAATACTGGAAATGTTAGTTGCAGCCGTAACGATCTGTCCGACGTAGCTTTCCATTGTTCACACGAGAGATATTTGCGAGTACCGGCGTCCGAATACCTCTCGCCATTCGAACTATCGTCCAAGTAATCCGCAGAAGTTCTCTGAACGCAGGCTGCTTCCTTGGACAAAGACAAAACCGGTTTACGATTTGCCAATCGCCAATGTTATTGCACAGGAGTCCAGAAGCATCTTCTTGTTGTGTCTTGATTTGAAAGTTCCCTGAATGCAAATTGCACAGAAAACAGGCAGTTTCGCGCCATTAATGAGAAATTAAGACACTCCGTTCCTACAACTCATTGATTGTGAAGCGATGAACAGTAATCTGTCAGAGACATAGTTGATGATTCAACTTTGGTTAATTTTGTTTTGTCTTTTACAAATCCTCGATATACTTCGCGATACATGTTTTTTTTCTAAATTCTCAGAAATTATTATATAGTAGATTTTAAATTTGCTTTTATTTTATTTATATTCAACACACTCGCTACCATACCTTACTTGTTAGACGTAGTAATTCTCGGGAGAAACCAACGTTCAGCGATGATTATTAATTTCATTCGTATAAATAAATAAAATATGAAATATGAACCGTTACCTAACATTGAGTATATGTGACACATTGCCCAGAATATTCAGATGGCGCATTTAATATATTTTATTTATTCATTTATAAAAATACCAACTAGATTAAATAATATGTGCATTGCACTTATTTTGTATTGCATAAAGAAGGTTAATAAAGTGTATCTGAGTGAATATTTAACGAGGACTAGTAACTATTATTATTTCAAAAAAATGTTGTATTGCCAAGGATACACCATGAAGTATAGAGTTAATTGGCACATGCTATTGGTTTCGGATTTAGACAACTAGCTATGACAATGCTCCTATCACGAACCATAAAACATTTGTCTAAATTACTTTCTTACATCTGGAATAGTTTTAAAAATAGCATAATAGAACTGAAATTTTTAACGATAAATAGTATTCATCCTTTCAGACGTTAACTGTCACAGTATTATTGTATAATACAATTTGCGAAGGAATTCTTCGCACAGGTGCCAGCTACGGGACAACTCTTACTTATTTTATCTTGTTATGAATGAATATTCAGTTCTCTAATGCATGTTGATTTTTTTAAGTAGGTCACTTCCGCTAACAAATCAACGCATACGAATTAACTGACACGGCAGTGAACGTGTTCTAATTGAGCCACCACAACTAAAACGACACGGAGTCTTTGTTTTACACTGCTGCAAAAACCTGCAAAGTTTCAACAAAATTGATGTCGAATACTTGACGAATTTTCCTTGTGAAATTATAAATCATTAAGTGACTTTGAAGAAAACCTGCAGTTTATTCAGTTGTTTGTAAATTGTATGTTTTCGTATACTTTGCGAATCGAAGCGACGAGTTTCCTTTTTCTGACTCGATTGGATTTTTGACTCAAAATATTTTAAGACTTTTGACTCGAAACAAATTGTTTCGATGCAGTATTACGATGCAGTACCGATACGATGTAGAATTTAATCAATACGACCATTTCTGATTCACCCCTGTCCTGCAGAAGCGAAAGCAAGTTAAAAAAAGCGAGGGAAAAACATTACGTGACAGACGAATCATCGACACTTTGTCTCGCTATGTTTTTCAGATACCTGATCTCCTGTTCTTTTCGTGCAATAATTTTTCATCTGACTCGAACCGTTCTTCGCTCTCATTTTATCTCACTCTCACCTTCGGTGAGAAAGAAATGGGAAACGACGGCTCAAGAATCGTGTCCCATATGCGTTACGTCAGTGCTCTTCAGGAGAGGGGTTTTTTTCGCATGCCTGCCTCCTCTTTTAACCGTTCCTTCCCCCATGCAGTGTACCTATGTTGTTAAAGAAATTGTACGACGCTAAAGAGGTAGCCACGAAAAGGTAGTGTTTCTATCGTAAAGAAGTTCATAGACGCTACATACATGCACGTATTTATGTATATTTTCGTGTTCAAGAGGGAGTGGGCGAACTCCGGAGTTCTCACGAAGTCTAGCCTGGATAGCGTTGTATAAAATGTACCGGTCTCGAGGCGCCTGCTCTCAACGAATAAATACTTTGCCTGTACCCTTTCAGTACCTACGAAACCCGTAAATGTGAATAGTTATTGCTTCGACGTTTGGTGCGATGTGTGCGAAAAGCTACACGTGCCTGGTAAACAAATGTGCGATAACTTTCTCTGCGGCTGTTTGAAAACTATTCCGTACAAGAACGTAACAGCAAGTGTTAGAATTCAACTTGTACGACCCACTATACGGTTTGTTTCACTACAGATGCACGAACTGTGTTCATAATGAATATATCGTGCATTTTAAGTTTTTGAAAGACCAATTTTCTCGCAAATATATTTTGCGTACTCGTAGCGGTGGAACGATAGTGCGATACCCACTTTATAATAATAGATTATTAATTCAGGAAACGTATTATTTTTTATGAAATATGCATCGTGGTGTTTCGAGAATGAATTCTGATACATGTGACGTAGAGATGACGAGTGTTCGTGAAACAAGAACAATGCTCTGATCACAGCTATTAACATATTACAGTAGGTTGTCAATTCAAGGACTGAACTGTTTTTTGTTAGTAACACTTGTATGTGACTCTTGAACCGTGAGAGATATTAACACAAAATTTGAATTTAACGTTATACTGATATTAAATTGCACACAGATTAAAGGAAAAATTATGAAAATATTATTTTAACACTATTAATATTTATTTATTACTAACGTCATTACTATTCCTATTATTTTTTGTAGACATTTAGCTTCGATATATAAATCTTTATGTTTTAAACGTATGATTTTTTAGGATTAATTTTTCCACTTTTCTTTAATAAGTGATCTAACATTTTATCACAAAAGACGCTTTTGCTGATAAATATGAAATCATACCTGTATATTAAATGGGGTCCTCGAAACAACTTAAAGAAAGAAGACAGTTTTTTAACATAAAAATGCTATCTTTAAAAAGTCCAAATCCTAGTGCATATATTATTCAAAATCTGTACTATATTTTATAAATTCTTTCACTTTTGAGACTGGATATTTGGAAGGTAATAAAAGTTCGGTAGACACCAGAAGCAGTAAGTTGATTTTTTGTCGAAGTGTCGCTAAATTTTTGACAAACTTTTCCAACGAGGACCACTGTGTCATTAGAACACGACGTGCCCTGGTGAAGAAAATTGGGGGGCACTTCTCGCTACCGGATATCGTAAGCACTATGCTCGCTGGCAAGAGGAGGTCGTGGCATCCTTCTGCGAACGAATCATGTTGCAGAAGGAGTTCGTGGGTAGGGAGCGTGGCTGTGTCGTGGCAGGAGGCTGTGAACCTAAACACCCGCTTCACATACCCTCTGGGACGACGATGAGAGATGCACGATTACCTTAGGCCTCTCTCACATGGGTCCTGTCTCTGAAAACAGGCAGGAGTACTGCTTCCTGCCACCGTGGTAAGTGTGTGTCTGTGGCTGTTTCAATAGGGAAAACAAAGAGTCGCTAATTCCCTCTCTCACTGGAGCGCAGTTAGCGAAACCGCGGGTGACCATAAGTTGGGACCTTGTACGCGTATTATCCGTCCACAAAAAAAAGGAACAACGTCTTTACATCCTCGCTCCACCCGTAGTCACTTGTACGATTACAAGTAAGAATCGTCATTGGCCAAAGACGGTGACGAAGATCAAAGGCGATTCTAGCGAGACCAAGTGAAAGAGAATACTGTGTCATTGGCGTAGCCTTCTAATTAAATGTTAGCTATTAAGAAACAGAATTGACACTGATTAGGATTCACAGATCTTTATATGGATATTGACTATAGCTAGCGCTAAGACTGACACAGTTAAGCGAGTAATAATACTTTATAAAAAATTAGACGAAAAGTAAATAAAAAGAACCAGTATACATTTGCTTAAGTATGGGTAGTGTTTGATATTCACAATAAACTTCTGTTTGCATTGCATTTATCGACACATCTTTTATCGTATGCAATATAACTTTCGAACGATAAATATTTTCTATAAAAACTAGACGCGAAGCGAAATATTTATCCACTCTTTTATGATACTAAGGAAGAGTTTTGCTTTTTAGATCGTTTGCATAAAAATTGAATAAAAAGTAAAGAATACACACTGCTCCACTCTGTTTGAAGAAGTTTTTAATGAGCCTTACGAACCTAGTTTAAAACAGAAAGATTACAGACAAACTTTAAATTATAGCTTAAGAATAAAACTAATTTTTTTTTAAATATCAAAATAAACCACAGATGTCTGACTGTTCCAACAGTTTCTTTGCTACTTCTGTAAAGGTTCAACTTTTTGGCAATGTCATCAATTTATCAAGTCCTAGAGTTTAGAAATTAAACTGTTTCAAAGTTTAAAAATTTAACGAGTAGATAAATTCAGTTTCAAAAATCAAATACATGAAAATAATAATTTGAGTTTAATTTATTTAATGAAGTTTCTCGTGGAATTGGAAATGTTATATGCGCAAACTGTAAAGGAAAGCATCTAGCTAACTACAAAGGGTGTACCAATAGAAAAGAGATAATTATAAATACCTATCCACCAGTCAGAAACCGATTTGTTACTTACCTACAGACAAAAACAGAAACACAACCAATAGCAATAACAACTCAACCCACAGACCACGAGAAAGCAACCGATGCAAAAATAATAAAAGTAAGCCCACAAAAAACATATGCAAATGCAGTTAAGAATAAGAATAATTAAGAAAACCACAACACAACGGATAATAATAACAATAATAACAATGATCTCGAACATCTTATGGAAAATTTAGCACTACAAACATTTCAAACAAATTAAATAATACAAACTCTAACCACTCAAATGTCAACCATATTAAACGGTAATCCAATTAACGGAAAATTATCTGGTATGACAAGGAATATATCTCGTTTTGTCCGAGAACTATGAATGTAACGAAATATTAGTTCGTGGAAATCGTTGCTTAATTTTATAGTTTTAGTTCCAACGGTTTTGGTTCTTTTATGAATCTTCGTTTCAGTAGATTGACTCCGGCTCCTGTATCCAATAGGAATCTTCCTATTTGTTGCATTCCGGTGAATCCACATTGGATGTGCTGCAATTCTCCTGGGTTATAGTGTACTCGTAGATCTGTTGATTCATCACTTCTTCCGTGTTGTGAATCCGCGCAGGCGGTAGTTTGTCGAATTGAGTTGATTGAAAATTTTTGTGCTTGAGTCGGAAGCAATTTCGTTTCGGGTGTCCCGGTTATCCATAATATTCGAAAGCAATTGGTTTCGGAATAAATGTAACAGGCTTGATAATTTCTCGTTGATTTTATTCAATGTTAGAGTTTAATCAGGTCGGAAGATCTTGAATTTTTATGTACTATTCGCGTCTCTTTACACCATGTTTTGATGTTCGTAACTTCGTGCTGAGTTTGGATCAGGCTTTTCGGTCTAATTGGAATAAGATATTGAGCAATTTCTTTTCGTAGGTTAAGTAAATAAAATCTTGTGTCTTCTATTGTTTCTTCTTTTTATGCAATGCTTCTGGCTGCAGGTTTGTGATGTTTAGCTTGGATTCTGTATTCTAATTCACTCATTGATTGCTTGAATCAACCGGTATATAATTGAATATTTTCTGTAATTCCTTGTTTGATTTATTGCATTTTATTTCGATTACTACTCACCGTGACTGGTAATGATACTTGGGTTCATAATGCATCGTATAATTCTTCAAAACTTTGAATACGGCAAAATCTAATGTTTTGACTGGCTGTTTTTTCGATTATTATCATACGTAATTTTCAGAAAGATTCACCTTACATCTGTATATCGGACAGATTTGATAAATTTTTCTACCCCTATGTCCTTCCCGTATAGTGCTTCCACCATGCGTAGTGCATCCGTAATTTTGATAATACTCATTGCAGCTGATGTTACTGAGATGCATCGGTGTGGTTGGCATCTAGGAGTTTGAAGATCACTTTCGTCGACATCAGTTAGTTTCGGATCTGCAGTAGATTTTTTTTAGGTTTCAGCTGATTTATCGTTTTCAGTGGTTACTATTAGTCCCAATTCACTGCCCAATTTCTTCAATTTAATTACTTGGAGTGTCCTTTTTCTTAATATTTTGTGTATCCGTACACAATTACGGATTGAATTATTCCAAAAATTTTTGTCCGGAATTTTGGAAATTGTTTAATTAAATTGGTTTCGAAACTTTGAACTGATTACATCCTGTCTGATGTTTTCGTGGAGATTATTCTATGGAATATTTCAATTATTCTGAACAACATTTCTGCTGTAGATTGATACAGCTCCGGTGAAATGTTTTAGGTAAATAAACTCCGGAGTACGTGTTATGTGTATGGGTGACTTTGCGTGAGATTGCAGGAGATTAGTTTAGATTAGAGTCCCGCCAAGTGGATATTCGTAGTTTCCATGCTAACTGCTGGCCTAAATACATATCACACTCTCTACAGTTAGAAGATTTCTGTGTTCTCTCTCCTGCCAGTACTATCATTTTCTTATGTGGTAGATAATCGAAATTAAAAACGTGTGTTGCACGCGTAAACTAGATTACCTTTGATTGATATTCTCGATTAAACACACACGCACGTAAAATATAAATCTGTATTAAGTTTTTATATTCCGATGAAAATTTTTCAATATTTTCTTCTACCAATTGTTTTATTTAACCTTTTCTTTTCAACTTTAGCTATATGGCTACATACTTAAAATTATTGAATAAAATCTACTATCATCTGTACCCTATGTATATGTCAGTATACGTGTATGTCAGTATTCGATCGCACTCGCCATCAGAAAAGGGTACCTCCTTAAAATAGTAGCGTTGCAATTAATATTTCCATTTAAGATGCTTTCGATCACGATTGGTTGTCGGAGCGGTATCAAAATGAGCGCTTCGTCTGGTTCTGAGCGTTAATTACGTTTCGTTCTCGCGGAAGGACATCGTCTTGTCTTATGTCAGGATCAGAGGTTAGAGGGAGACGAGGGAAAGTTGTCGTATTTACATCAGACCGATGAACCTCTATGGGATTCCCATCGAAAGAGGGTGCCGTCAAACGTCCTTTGACGCGCACCTGATTCCATTTCCTTAGATACGTAAGGCGTTCTCGTTTGTCGAGATATTCTGCATGGAATTCGCGATATCAAAGACTAGGAATTTCTAGTAAACTGCGGCTGTATTTTTACAGTTTGATTGCGTGGCTCAAGCTGTTTATGCCAGAGACCCACCGCGATCCTACGAGTATTGTGGTATATAGTTTGAAGAACTATCGCTTTGAAACGATACCAGCGGTGAAAATGAAGACGCGGTATGAAAATGATGCAAAATCTACTCGTACAAAGTATTGCAAAATCTACTCGTACAAAGTATTGCAAAATCTACTCGTACAAGGACCAAGTACGACAGATTTTCTACAATACCGTTTATTTTCATAAAACAAACAGTTTGTGTATATTGCTAGGTGTCTCTGTAACAGTGGTATCTCTTTTGAAAAGAAAGAAATTCGTAAAACAGGAGATATGAACGCGTAATAAATATTGTTAAAGTTCCTTGTTCGTCCAAGTATATAAAGATCGTTTCCAAATGAGACAATCAAGTCGTACCAATATTTTGTACGAGTAGAAATTATACATTTGCTTCTTGAATTATTTTCAAAATGTTTTTGTAATCCATACGCAGCTCTTTATAGTCTGAGTACTTTCAAATAAACTTTTACATCAATTATGCAAAATAATAACATTTCTGCACCTGGGCTATTTGGTTCGTCGTTTTATTCTTCTAAAGATGATACTACTGTTTGATGAACATGTGTGAAAGTTCATGTAGATTTTTCGACACATTTGTATATTTACAATTGTTCAAAGTTAAAGTGTCGTAATATTTTCTTACAATGGAAGAAACGACCAAATTTATCGAACAATCTAGTATATGGAGGTCTGTTTAATTTCCGAGATATTTGCAGAATTCTGTCATTACTATATGTTGAATTATGACTGTACATGACGGAGTGTGCGTCGGTAAGCGAAACAAAATGACTGTCACTTACCTACTGCTTGTTACTGCTTCCATAAACTCATCAGTGGGTTGCAATCAACTCCTTCCAAGCTGATGTGAAGCCACACTCGCTCTATACGGTGTCGAGAGGAAAACTAGCCTTACATTAACCTAATTCGTAAAGTTAATACTGTTTTGGTAGTTACAGATTTGGTGAACGTAGGGTTAATGTTTCTTTTGTCGCCGAGCGGAACAAGGCAACTCCGTGTACTTGCTCCGCTCCAACATTGCTTTTACATAGATTGGTCTAGCCGTTGTGACACGACCTGTTCATTGGAAAAATATAATAGATAATAAGCCCCACTAAACACTCTCGCACACACTGTCACGACCGCTTATGTACAAACCAAATTCGATGTAGTATCGACAAACGTATTTTGCGAATATCTCGGAAAATCATTTCAAATCTTGTCCTTTGGAATATATCCAGAATAATAGAAATCGATATACAGACCGAATTTCTAAATAATTACAAATACATTTCTGCTCAAATACAAAAATTTTATTTTATTCGAGGTGCTGTCTTGTAAATACTCGAACGTTGAACCGGATCGGAGAAAAGTGCGCATAGTTATACCGAGCAATACCTTGCAAAGATCCCCATTAAACGCTTTTGTGCGACCAGCAATATGCTCTACCTTGCCACTGACAGATATGAATTTCTTGATATTGTATAAGCAGATAAAATTTCACTTGCTCCCAGCCCAGCTTTCTTTTCCTCTGCTGTTCGATCCTTCTGTCCAGCTCAAGTTAAAGAATATTTCTGTTATCAGAATCACTTACACGTAATTTCGGCTTTTATCTGGTAGAACGACGCGATACATCGTCTCTGTTACTCGATGAGAATTTATCAGCGCGGCCTTCCTGGCTTACGTCCGATTACAGAAGATGAATCGTTTTTATTAGCAAGCGTTTAAAAGCACAACCGAAGCTTCCAGCGATCAATTCGAGCAGTCTTTCATCAGCGGAAAAAAAGACCTTTCGGTGAATTTCCATATTTCGTGATTTCTATTATAAGATCCAATACAACACAGAATATGTGTGTATAACATATATATGTTATTAGTACAGTTTCTAGTACGATTACTGTTATTATTATTCGATATGATAAATTTGTTTGAATTTAATAAATTATCTAATAATCTACAACACGGTATTTTTAACCATAGATTAATTTTCCTTTCTCTTTGCAATACACCGTATTTATAGAATTCGGCTTATAGAGAAAGTTTTAGAATGAATTAACCGCGTAAGTCGAAGTCTTAATGTATTTAGTTTGCTTAAACATAGTATTTATAATTATTACGAATACATTACGTAACGCGTTCTACCTTACAAAAGTGGCATTTGACAGGCGAAATTTTTTATTTGAAATGTCTAGTTAGTTAAGTGTTAACCTGGACATACCAAGGGACTAGAGATTACACGGTGTGCAGCTCTACAATGAGTAGCGAGAACAACATTTAGCAGTTTGTATCCCGAAGGGTAATATTGTATTATACACATACACTACTTGAGCGTGCCTCACTATAATCCTTCCAGCAAGTATACATGCCTCGCACTCCTGTGCATACTCATTACACTTTCACCGACGAATTAATGGTTGGGAAGATTAGGATGAAATTATGAGACTTGCTCTTATCATCTGTCACTGTAAATAGGGTGAATATACAAACATACCCATGAATAATTTAATTCTTAACAGTGTTAAGGATTTATATATATATATTGGGTACATTGTCAAGCAAAAGTTTGAGACACTAGGCAAAAAAAAAAAATATTACACAGAACTATGCGACCATCCGTTCAGGGGCATTAATGGAATATTATTTTTTTGTATTATTTAGGTTATCTTACTTTACTTTGGAAAGGCAACGTACAGTTCACAGACGAGTCAGCGCTTGGAAATAATTTGATTCCTGTTTCTTTAAACAAGAGCCTTTCCATCAAAATACTCTCCTCTGGATTTACTGCTTGAATAATTCTAGGCATCCTTTGAATTAATTTCTCGATCGTATCTTATGTAATGTTCTCTCAATATTGATTTAGGGGTTTCCACGAGTGCTCTTTCAACACTGGTATTTCCTAGTCATCGAATATATTCTTTGGGAGAATAAATTGCATACACTGATATTTATAAAAAAAAAAGAAGGAGTACATGTACAGGAAACTAACGAGTTGTTTGACAATAGCTGTTCTCGAGATTTATCCTTGTTCGCTAATTTATACATACTACATTCGATAATGTCGCATTGTAGTCGAAGTGACGCGCGTTGTTCGCTTAGAATTGATCTCAGAAGTAGAATTGCTTCGAGCGAGAGTGCCACATCGAAAAATTTTGAAAATCCAACAATTTTCGGGCACACTGCAGGGGATTGAAAAATTACTAGAATTTTATTGAAAAGCAACATCGAAAGAATATATCGAAGTAATATATATTTTAATTTTAAAATCTTTTATTGGAATTTGATATTTTCGTTAGAGGTATTGATTTGGAAAATGTAATGGGGTACAACACAAGATTGATATTGGCGATAATTCGTCTTTAAACAATCGCCAATTTTATAGGAAAGATGTTGGCGTAAGGTATTATAGAAGAATCGTCCAGGGAGCCCTGTTGCAGAAAAATTCTTTATCACGAATCAAAGTTGAAAAAGTCTTCGGGAGGAATGATTTATTTATGTATCGTGTTGATCGATGGAGATACGGAGACACTCCACTTTTAGTAGGATTGTTAATAGGACTACAGTGGTGAGTGGTCCCAGTTGGAGTCGGGAATGTTCAATGGCGATCTTTCAGGAAAGTCGTCCAGAACGAGATTCCGCAACAAGACTAGAGATCTACAGTTATCGAAGTTAGGATCGTTACTGGTCGAGATAGCATTGGTCGTATGCTCGACCTGGAGTGACTCTTAGTAAAGCCGGCGACTGGAAGCAGTCTGAGCTGGCCAACTTCTGATGGAACATTTTATGAGCGAATAGAGATAGACTGGTTTTGAAAAGGATGTTTAAACGACACTGAAACTAGAAGAGAATATTCGAGAAGAAACAAGATTAAAATTAGTTTTCATTCTATTTTATTAGGTGTACTCCCACTGATCATGTATCGCAAAATGGATGCTCTCTAGGAGGTTTCGTAAGTGCCTAGTGTGATTTTTTAGTTTCCTGTTCTATGCGTAAGCTTGTAATCATGCTCTATCACATCGTTTTAAATTTAAAACTGGCTTCCAAAAAGACAGCCTTAGGAAAATACTCTGATCATCAAATAGAGGAGATATATATGTATTCGGGTAATTTTAATGAGGTATTGTGCATGTGGAATTGAATGAGGAATCAGTGTACACGAGAATTTTCAAAACAGAGAAAGGAAGGAAGAATTCTTCTTCAAGGGAAGAATAATTATTTGCTCACAAGCAAGGCGATGAATCTGTGGTACAAGGTGTTATAAAATACATACTTGATTTCTCTAGATCAAAAGTGTACTGAAATGTGTCAAGTGCTACACCGAGTGACTAAAAAGAAACTTGCAATTGGATGCATTTTGAATGTAATTAAAAAAAAACAGGATGAAAGCAAAGATGATCTAAATGAAAGTAAAATATACATGTATAAGGCACAAGACATCGTCGGTTTGCTCAAAGCAAACGTTGAAGATGTAGCTGTGACAACCGTTTTTCTTATTTTTTAAGAAGGAAAAGAAGTGTCAGAGCATTGAATATACAGTCGGGCCAAAAATCGATTTTTCAAAAGAGAGAATTTAATCGGACTTTGGTCGTTTAAGTCAGTGGTAAGATCTAAAGATTAAAAATTAATAAATCTATGAGAAGCTGTGCGAGTTTTTGCGGAAGTCGCTTGTCAGTCTTCGCTTAAGAAGAGAGCGTTTCATCGGAAAAGGGAACATAATTTTGCCCGAGAAGACTTTAAGAAAGAAGTGCTTAAATCTCAAGATTCAAGAGAAAGAGCGAAAGTTCGTCAGTGAGAAGTTGGTCAATATCGATTGAATAAACATCAAGGTGTCGAGATGTATAATATCCGAAGCAGGTGTAATGAGTTCATGTGGTTATGGATATTCTTGTTCCTGTGGTATTTACGAGTCTACATGACCCCTTTCCAAAGGAGAGAAAATAGTGCTATACATATTATAATGATTTATTATGTTTCATTAATGTTTCATTTGGTACGTTAATAAATGGAAATGGGCAACTGTTTGTTGTCGATAACACATTAATGAACTGTTTGACGATAATTGCTCTCCTTTCAACGAGATACGATGTTCTATGTCGTGTCATAGTCGAAGTAACGTGGGTCGTTCGACTAGAAAATAATAAACATTAAGTTTGTCCTAAATATCTGTATGACATTGTACCTAAAATAATTGTGTGGACTACTTTGTATATAATTCTGACCTATGACGTACAGGGATTAACTAAATAATTAACAGAACGTGACTGACTTTAAATTTCGTTGCTTTCCAATTTTGATAAAGTCAGGAATAATATTTTGATTTGTCCTTTTTGGGTATGCTAGGCTGGATAACGAGTTGAACAAAATTTCTTGTAAATATTATACTATTCTAATAATTTCTAATGTTCACATGCATCTATTTTTTAATTAAAATCTAATACTTTCCACAAACATTAATTATGGGAAAAAATATCCACATTTTAATTTCAAGTAATTTATCACTTGAAATAAATTAAATAAATATGAAATAAATTTTCTTACCAATTGTTTAACACGAAAGTATACAAGTACTCACAAATTTGCGCAGTTTAGACTCAATTTAAAGTAATCTAAAATTTTAGAGAAGATATCAGAGAAGAGAGGTACAATGTAAGAGGCCCAACATCCGAATTTTAATATGAAACAGGCATCGTCCTAGAGACGCGGAAAAACAGCTGTGGGATGTCGGAAACATTGTAGAAGTCACTCCAAAGAAATTATGGTCGACAAAGTACCTACTGATTACACGGTTCGTTGCGTTCACATGCCTCTGATAGCATTCGTAGGTCGGCAAGCATTACTACTACATTTACCGCTGCTTCTAATTACCTAGTTAACCGCGACTTCAATGTGCGTTTCTATATATACGTAAATTGCAAGTTTCGTGCACCTTTTTTTACTTCATTCTTAAAAAATTATAAAACACTTCAAAAATACAAGGATATACAAATGTAGATACACCATCAAGCCTTGCGATGGTATCTTTAATACACGATAAGTAATTTTTAACGAAAGTTGTCTCTGTAGTATGCTGAAATAACATTATTGTATTTTTGATTGTATTCAAAATTAATTGATTACCATTTTAACAATGGGCATTTAGTAGTAACAATTTATAACATAAAAAGAAAAGGAAAAATTTAATATAAAACTCGTATTAAGAAAACGCAACTGTATGTTCTCCAATGTCAAAGAAATTATTTTCCATGTATTAATCTTGAAAAATATGAATGAGAGCAATGGAATAATAATTTTACTGATGGCACAAAAGCCAGAAAAAATAAGTAGAACCAAAAACATTTTTTATGTACTATGTCCACCAGGAAGTACTTTTGCAGGATATATGACAATATTTGTCCTGTCTACTCTTAATGTTAATCACTTTTTTTTCAATGGTATAATACTTTCTAACAAATTTTCTAACCCTCTTGTTTGTTAAAAAAAAAAAATAATTTAATAATTACAAAACATCGATTCTGTGCATTCGTATTCATATTATAATTTCCTTCAGTTGCACTTGTTTGGTTATCTGAATTACCATCGTTAATCTTGTGTGGAGAGAATGTGTTGTACAAATTATTGCCAAGTTTCTCAGCCTGCTCTGATTAACAAATGTCCACATTACAAATACTCGTATATTAATTTTTGTGTACTTTATTAATTTCTTCAAATATAATAATTGTTACTCGATAATATATTATCGCTTGATTATATCAGATATTATTTAATGTGCTAGGGACAAATTTTCTAAGAACTACGTTTCGTAGTAATATTATTATGTAGTTTTTTTTTAATACAAAATCACAAATAAATATTTGTCATTATTTCATCCAGTGTGAAAACCAATGCCTTCATTTGAATGGTTCAATAATTTCACCCTGTACAAAAACGTTTTTTCTTAAAACCGTATACATTTTTCCTAAAGCAATTTTAATATAATGAATGATAAAAGGGCCACTCGAGGTGGCATTAAGCGGTTTACTTTGTATAATCTAGAAAAACGGGTATCCTCGTTAAATGTATTTATTCTGCGAGGGAAAAAGACAAGAAAAAGTTTCAAAATGAAGTGCTTGGGTCCCTCAGTTTATTCAATTTAATTTGCTACGCCATAATTGTTAATTATTAATAACTGTTAAATATAATAGGATTACAATACCATTTACTTTCTACAATTTAATCGTCATAGGTGCCCTTAATTGTTCTCAAATTAATTTTCACACCGGCCTGTATAAACTATTTAGATCGAAATAACGATATCTTTGGCTCATCGGTTTAATGATTTAATGAACCGCATCCTAATTATTACTGTTAATTACCCGATGTAGCCCGATACATTAACAGCCGACATTTTATTTTTGCCGGTCCATAACTCCTTCATGTGATTCGTTAGCCGACATGAAAATAATTTGTGGCGGTACTAGTGTTCCAACGGCAATTGTACTTGTTCGCATATATCGTTCACGTAAACTCCGCTCCCGAACACCCCCATAAAACTAATATATTAAATTGAGAGAGAAATTTCAAGCAGCCGCCTCTGATACGCATACATGCGTTGTCGTGCTTAATTTATACACCATTTCACGCGCATTTATACGAGTAATACATTTGTCAACTTCAACCAGCGTAAAACAAATATAGCGATTTTTTCAACTTTTACGCGCGACTTAAGGTTCAAAATGTAGCAACTTACAATTACTTACCTTGCTTTAGATATTATTTCGAAGGAAATATTGTTTCCGGAACGTATTCCTTTCTAATAATGCCAGTGGTACTTTAAAAATTTCATTTATATCGTTGAAAATATTACCGAACATTTACAATTGCTAACCCGAGTTTAATCAAAATCTAGACTCACAAAAAACGTACGACCTACATTGCTTTCAATTTACATCTTGCAAGGGACCTGAAAATTCTGTTTCAATAATCACTGTATTCAAACTACGACGGTAAACTATCTTCGAATACAAATTTTACGTAACAACGAAATGAAAATCGTATCAATATATTAATAAAAATATTTGTCGAAAAAGTATGATAGTTTTTTGCTACGGAACATCTCAAACGATATTCGTTTAACCATGTGTAATAAACATGGAACGTTCTGAATGCAATCGAGGAAGGTGTAATCTTTATTTCCAAAACTATTTTTTATACAAACTTTAATCTCTATTAATTGATACTTTGATCGATAGAGACATAAATAAAAGATTCGTGCAATCTTATTAATTCGTTTTGTTGACTGAATGCGAAAAGAAGAAACTTATGCGCGCTACGTCATTACTTTGCAAAATGAAAAAGTTTTTCTTTCAGTAAATTTTGGCAAGTTTAGCGCTCGTATCAATTCGTATCAGAGACGCCTTTATAATACAAACACTTGAGTCACGGTGCTCACCCCGGAGATGAAAGAAACGTTTGAAAATAGCCACAAGAGATATATTCGTATCATATTTTTCCACTGATATTTCCCATAAACGTCAGCAAAACAACCTTTAGTGATCCATTCATTTCAAATTCCATGAATGCGAGCCTGAGGCGAGATACAAATTGAACAGCGCACATGTATTGCCGCGCGAGTTTTTCTGCTGTGCACGTTGCGATCCTCACGAGTCAAGGTAATACTATTTTAGAAAACAATATGGAACACGTTATCGTATTGGATAAATTTTACTATTGATTTAGGTAATCGTTGCTCCTTGTTCCTTATGCAATTCCTGTCCTAGTTATTTCTTTATAAAAGAAACAATTTTTAAGTTCTTAATTTTTGAACTGCGTGTAGTACGCATTGCTCTTTGCTTCATTGCGAAACCGTGCATAGTGCTTTCTCGATAAATGTGAAAGCTTTGAGACCAAAATTCACCTTTATAAAGGATGATCCACGAAACTTTACAACTCTGTCGGCGTTTCGTTGTCATCCGCAACGACAAAAGAGGACAGGAAACGGAAGAGAAAGAGGAACTAAGTGTTGAGGCAATCGCCGAAGTTTGAAGGCCACTTGATCGCTTACAATTGTAGTCTGTAAGAGACGAATTAGTGGAAATGAACAACAGTTCAAGTAGTCATTGTTCAAAGACGAATCTGCGGTGGTTCTTTACCGATGGCTAAAGCAGTATTGTAATCTTCGCCTATTACCTGACAATGAACGTATGCCTAAATTGTTTTAGCCTTACATGTGAGCTCTCGCAAGGATAACGCTGTTGCAAACGTAAATGGTTTCCAAATGTACACATCGTGGATATTGAAAAAGTTTCTTTCCTTCTTTTTCATTGAAATTAGAAAAGGTAGAGAGATTTTCCCTGCGGTGGCTACACGAAAATAGTAGAAGAAAATTCACATTGCAATGAACCTAATATCTGTCTCTCTTTGTTTTTCTTTATATTTGTTATTTTGCTATTACTGGTATTTTTATTAAACAATTCTACTATGTTTGTTATTTTTGGCTACTTTTGTTAAACAAGTTCGTTACATCTTCTTCGAATTTTAAATGTAAGTGGAGAAATTTCGTAATGTCACCAGAAAAGAATGTACTAAAAAAATATATATCAGTGCAAATGAGAAGAATGTTATTTTGAACGTTTTTAAAGGACAGTTGAGGATTTAACCAGAAGCAACTATTGAAGAGATTGTAAAAACCACTGCTCGTATTACAGAAGGATCTGAAATGTAAAAGTGACATTACACGTGTGTGTAAATACTTTACGAAAAAAACAACGATTTACTTTTATGGTATTCATTTTGTTAACTTAATCTTCCGTTTGCGAAAAGAGCTTAGTATGACAAGAGAAATATTGTCTCCGAAGAGATCCAAGATCTGGCAGAAAACTTATGAGAAAATAGACGACTTTGACAAGCAATCAATACAACGAATTATTCATCAATTTTTCCATCGTGACGAAATGCTCATGATGAGTAAAATTTTAGAAATGGTTAATACTGATTTTTCTTCACCTAACTTTCAAAGATCTTTTCACATGTAGGTCAAGAATACGTCTTCCTGATTTGTTCGACGAGGACAGAACAATTGTTTATTTAAACCTGAACACATTGTTCTCTGACGGAGGAATTATTTACGTAAAATAAGAGAATTTAAAGAAGCCAATCGTTGCATTTACTACTTGGACGAAACATGGATAAATGTAGGATACACAAAACATAAAATGTAGAGAAATGCCACTGTCCATTCAGATCGAGTTGTTTCAGCAAGTAGCCTTTCTATCGGATTAAAAAATCGAAGTGGAAAAGGCCAAGTCAAATATAAGCATCTTATATACATAATTTCTTTACCGGAAAAGGCTGAGAAAAGCTTCTGAAACTAGTAATGTAGTAATTATATAAGCGTATATAACGAATGTTATAAATTAAATTTGAAAATATTTTCGTTTTATAGACGCTCGTGATAGAATCGATAGTAATCGAGATACAACTTAAATCATTCAGCGTTTGATATTCTACGAAAGCAGGAAGCTATAGAATTTTGTTCACTTTGGTCTTAGAATTTGAAAGGAAGATCGTTATGTACCAAGAAAGGTTAAAATTATTTTTTGCATTCAATTAAAATGCCTTACCCTAGGAAACGTGGAGTAATCAAAGTTCTTATAAACAATACAGAAGTATAATTATAAAGTATGCCGTGTAGTACATATTCTCCGACTACAGCCATAAAATCTGTGTTTTCTAAAGTATCTCTTGAATGTTTTCGTAAATGATAGAATGACATCTAGAGTTTTTATATTATGATATTTTATATAACACAGTAACTGTATACAAAACTGATTTTAAGAAGCTTACGAGCTTCGCTTCTGGTCTTCTAAAGGAGCGTTTAAACATTATGACCCACACTATATTCTAGAACGATGTTTCCGTCTCCGAAGAGGACACCAGCGTGAAATTGCAGCCCGCGCAAAGCGATATTACTGTCCGGAAGACATTATCGAATGCATAAATGTCAGTAGGATCTCATAAATTTGTTTCTTGCTCAACATCGAATATCGTATTGCCACCGCATCGAACTCGCGTCGGAAATGAAAATAAAAAATAATAGTTACTGGACGGACATAGAAACATTACGTTTTTCTTGCGGCGTAAACAAATTATTATAAAGTAGCGATGAATGAAACGATAGAAATTTCAACGTCACTGATTCACATTCTTGGTCAAAACGAAAATTATGAAGAACATGTAGAATACCCATTTTTTGCTTTTTGTTTTCAATGTATTGGCTCTGAAAAATAGTTTCATAGGAAAATAAAATATTAAAGAATAAAGTAATCAATTTTACATATTTGTGAACTAAAATATGTAGTTTAAATTATTACATACCAGAAATGTCGACACAACTATTTTAAATAGGTATACAGAGCATATACCACGGTGTCCGAATATTAAATTAAATAACTGTATACATATAAAACGAACAATGTCGTGATTAACTATTGTTCGCGCAGTTCAATAAAATGGTTAAAACTAATACTTGATGCAATTAAAGAGAAGTCACTGGATTCGCAAGATTTGGCGCGCTTATCGCACTAATGAAAATTAGAGAGATTATGAAAATACGTCGACGACGTTTTAAATATATCTTCGTAGCTGCTAGCTCGGAAAATTTGTGTCGCTCGTGTCGCTCCCTCGAGTAGCTTCGTACCTACGGCATCACTAACTCCAATGCACTATGTTGCATACGCATGCAAGTATACAAATGCATATGTACAGGTTTAAGCGTCTTAAAGTACAACCTTGAAATTTAGTACCAAAAACCGGTCCCCGTGGCTGCTCATGAAAAGTAAGCAGTTTTCATAGCAGAAAAATGCTAATAGCCGATCGGTGAGCCCACCAGAATGTTATATAAGAAGTATAGTGACATGAAATGAGGAGACTTTAGAAGACCTCTATGCAGACTGAATCAACACGAGTGTCGAACAGGTTGATCGTTCGGATTCTTAAACTCTTATCTGGTTCTTTTATAAACATTAGCAATAACTTGTACATTGATAGCTTTGCTCCAACTTGTATCACTATAAAGTTACAGCCATAAAAATAACAAATGCAAAATCTTTGGGAGTTGATCTCAAAAATGGAATTTTTGTTGTATTAAAACAAGTATAACTGTTAGTATTAAAACAAATATAACTATTATGATTTGTAATGTAAGAACATGTAAAGAATATGCTTGTTTCAATTTTAGTATGACTTGTTTTTGTGTAAATTGTAATTATATAAAGTTTATCTTGGTAGAAATGAGTATAAGCGGATTCGTAATATTTTTAATAAATATAAGTTAGTTCTTTTCGCTATAAATAATTTCAAAATGTTAATGATTAATATAATAACCGAGTATTAAAGTATGAAGAAGACTAACATTGTAAGCTTAAGAGCTAGTTGCATTTATGGGACGAACATTTGCATTCATTCATGATTAAAGTAATTGAGTTTTTGATTAAATCAGTTTCATACCAAATAAGTACCATTGCTTACAATTATATGGTTTATATCATATAATTATATGCGCTTATTATCATATTAAGTAATAAATGAAATTCAAAATTTATGATCAGTTTTGTTGAATATTGCAAGTAGTTTGAAAATTTCGATTGGTAGTGTACATTAATCAGATATGTAATTACGTTACACTATATAATTACTATAATTAAAACTGATATCGTGACATTGAGAGAATATAATCGACACGCTTCCCATTAATTTAATTTTCCATCAATTACGGATAATTGCCAAATAGCAATATGAAATATTTTTAGAACATTACTGTAATATATTAATACATAGGGTGACCCATTTAAGTTAACACAACGAAGTATAGGCAAGTAATTTAAAAAATGTTTGTTTCAAGAAAGGGAAACAAATGGTATTATTTATTCTTTAGTTTGTGGATATTTTACTTTGAAATTCTATTCCATATAAAAATATATATAATTCTTGTCTGAAACAGTTTTCTTATAAAACCTCTATTTTTTAAGATATTTATTTTTTTATTAGACCAATACATTAATAACAATGCAATGTAATTTTTTAATACAATAACATCATTGAAAAATGAAATAGTAGATAGAGTCTTCTCAACGCAAATACATTTAATACTTTTTGTATCGGATTTTTACCCATGAATTTAGGTGCAAAAAATATTGCTTGTATTTTTAACTCTCTACAAATCTGGAATTTTTAAAAATCAATTTATAAAATCCACTTGAGGAGTCATGAAATACTATAATTGCATTTTTCTTTAATTATATAGTTATATCGTATCTGATATGTACAAAGATAAACGAAATATTTGCCACATTTCGAATTAATATACGTATTTTGTTTATTTTAATTTATAGATAAATTATATCTTGTTGAATTTTCGGACATATCCGTACGGTGCGGCGTTTATTTGTTTGAATTTTATAAATACACGCCGGTTTTCGTGTATCACAGGTTATTGTGAATTATTAAACGATATCCTCAATAGCCAGAAGTTCACAATTTATAATATGCAACTAACATTGCTATGGAACGTGATCTGTGATTTTAATTCATACACGATGTATCACTGAATTTCGATTTTACTGTTGATTATCGAACACACAAGGTGGAATGTATTTTAGTGCACGAGATTAACAAAATTAAGTAAAGTATTAATAAAACATTAATTTTGGGTCCCTTTCATAACTGTCTGATTTAAATCATACGAAATTTATACGCCAAATTAGCTTATTGGTAATCACATTTAGAAACTTATAGATCCTGTGAAAAAGTCTACATTTTTCTGAATTCATTTAAATCTGGAATTCAAATATGATTCTATACATCATTGTAATAAATTTTTAAGTTTTACAAAGTCACACGCAAGTCGGTTTTTATTCATGTTTTAATGTAATTAAGTTCATCCATATTTTTTGTTTAATACACATTATGATAAAAACAGAAATAAATCTATAAATCAGTTTTGGATGCAAAAACTACCATTTTCTGATTTCTAAAGGTTATTCTCGTTGCAATGCAACATTATTTTATATTCATTAGTTTCAAATCAAGAAATAATTAGTTTCTTATTATCTGAATTCGTACTATAGTGGAGCCTCAATAATTGCAACCTTTATGATTACACAAGAACCTCGTTTAATTTATTGTATTAACAAGTAAAAAAATGATCACTGATAAACGACTGCAATTTGAACGAAGAAAAATACTGATCTTAATAGACAAAATTATAAATTTTGAATTTTGAATGTAATGGATTTTATCAATGATTATTTTATCGTATTATTTTTCATTGTCTGTATGTGTAAATTCGGTGGTATATATGAATATATCACTAAGATTGTTTTTTCTCATTGAAGAAGAGAAGATTTTAAGTATTTCCGATGAGACAATGGAATTTAAATAATATACTTAAGAAACATTATTTATTCGCATAATAGTGTGTATCGTTGAAACATTTGATTTGAATTTATATTTATATTGATTTTTTCATATATTTCTCATGGAATAAACACAGACCTAACTTAGATATCCAACTCACATAAGTATTCGAACCATAAGAAAAATAAACATGCAAGTACTGTGCCACTAAAATTAAACACAGAGAGAAAGTGAGAGAGAGGATACGATTTTTCAACGATTTTTGTCCTTGGCTATGACCACAACGAATAACGTGGCGTTCCACATTGAATTTACTCGTTTCCACTGGTGGACATAACATTTCCCCTTAAGATCTCCGGTCCCGAGGAAGTTTACCTTTCGACTTTCGTATTCGAGATTTTGTTTTCGCCAAAGTTTCCCGTCCGCGGGACGCCGTTCACGGATTTCCTCCTTCGGAATTTTCCATCCTTCTTTCTAGGTTGGCCCCAAGGCAGAAAAACAGAAACATTTTCTGTAAAATTCTTTCGACGTTCTGATATCGTAGTTCGACTTTCTTGCTTCCCTCTCTTGTCCTACAGAAGAATATATCGTCGATTCTTGTTTCCTTGATTCGAAAGGAATTAAAATTATTGTTTGTCAACATGTTGAAATTTATACTAGCTGCCAGAGGGCCCTAACCTACCAGTCTTTTTAATAGAATGGAGTTTACTAGAATGAAGTTTTCAGAGAAGAGTCCACCACACAGGAAAATATGAAGATCAAATTAGGAAAATGTGCCAATAGATATGTTCATATACGAATGTTTAATTGAATTGTATAAATTCTTAACGTTTACTGATAAATCTCCTCACTCGTTTGGTAACAAACATGTTTTCTTTTAATATGTTAAAATTTCTTGTTAATATGTTAAATTTGCTTTCATTTTACGTGAAATTGATCTCTGAAATTAATTTACATATTTAATGTCAAAATGCTTTTTAATATTATATTCTTTCTGAACCTCAAATTCAATTTTAAATTCAATAAAATATTCTTCCTCAAATTGTACAATGCGTCCAGAATCAGTTTATATGGTCTACAAATTAAATTTTGTATAACCAACGCGTGTAATTTTTATATTGACCACAGACATAAATGATTAAACACTCACTATTACTTTACTTTCCTTTTTAAAATGTTGCAGGATACTTTTTTCGCTAGAAATCCATTTCTAACATAATCATAATTTCATTAGTAACATAAGCATTGTACGGTATAGTTTTAATAATGTGGAGTATCCAATGACTCGATCTTAAACATATGAGAATTAACAGGGATCTGTGTTTTATTCAAATCAAGTCCCGGGCTATATTAAATCATACAGCTGTCTGCGGCTCGTATGTTACGTATCTCGGAAATAGAATATTAATACCTCAAGGTATTTATACGTATATATCTTACCGTACCATAAATTTTGTATAGGGATAATAAATAAAACTTCCATATTTTGGTTCAAATCAAAAGTATAGATGTGGAGTTAAGAAACATTTTTAATAGTAAAAGAATACTGCGCAGTTATAAGATAGAAAGAAGCTGGACTGATTGAAAACATGGACATTAAAAAAGTGTAACTTAATGTTCATTCTCCTCGAACTGTGGGGAGAAACATTTAGGATTTGGCTAGAATTTTTGTAAGCAGCAATTTTTTACAATATTTCTACCTATCTCGTACAATTTATTTAATAATTTATTCATAACTTTGAAAATTGCTAATTTTATAGCTATTTAAAGAGTAGTTAAAGTATAAAAGATTTTTTTTAACTGAAATAACTTTTATTTAGTGTATTTTTTAATTTTTAGAGTTTTAAAATATTTGTCAAGATACGTTTAAATATTGCTTGAGACTATAAATAGTACTAAATTAAAAATTTTACTTGCAAAAATGTCCTATATGACGTGCAACAAACCTTAATAAGTAGTACTCGCAATATATTATGTATTTGTATATAACTATATCCAGGAAAATAAATTGTAATGTTTCTAACATTTTATTTTACTTTATTTGTGTTATTGCAAAACGAAAAACGCATGTTCGCTTGAAATATGGTAAGCTATAAAACAGAGAGCTCGTTAGTTTGCAGCATAAGTGTTTACACTGCAATCCGTTTTCATAAAGAACAAATATGTAATTATTATACGTTACGTTTGCCTTCATAATAAATGCTTTTCGACGTTGGATTTCTAGTTTACATTAACAGAGATTAAGGTCAGATTACGGATCAGGCAGTACACCTGGGATATTATGATCGAATGCAGTCAATCCTTTCGTTGAATAATCGAACTGTGTATACATCACATATAGGGAAGTGTCATTAGTGGCATGGGAAAACTGGCACGCGCATTTACCACGAGGTCACGTGGCAATTAATGTGTTAAGCACATGATCGTAAAAAAACAACTATAAATATCATTATATACGATCATTGATTGCGATAACAAAATCTTTTACTCAATATTATTGTTGAATAGAATGCTGTTTCACTTAGTTGTGTTAAAAGTTCCATTAGTTTGTATACTTTGCACAGTTAATAAAATGTGAACGTAACAGAAGAAAATGAGAAGACAAGAATTCGTAGATCGGTAGCTAACTCCAACTACCTAACTCAAGAATGCTGTTGTCGGCAAGAATCTTGATAATAGGATTTATAATGAGATTTGTAATTTACAGAACGTGGATTTTAATATGCCTCGTCTCACTTTAATGTTCGTCTAGTAAATCATAAATTTTCTCGTTGAATCTTCCTAATCGATTAACTTAAATTAAATTAGGATTGTAATCAATAAAATATTTCGTGAGACTTTCTCCGCAATATACGAAAATTTATTTTAAAGAACAGTTTAGTAGGCCAAAAACATGTAACCAATCCGCTGCAAAATTGAGATACTTTTCGTTAAGTAGGGAAAATAGATTTTAAGTAATTAAAACTCAGAATATTAGTAAAGAGTGGTTATTTAAACATAAAGAAATAGACAAGTCAAGAAACACTTTTATGGAATGTATTGCTACAAACCACAAAGTTTCACAGTTCTTAATTAAACTGCAGATTCGGTACACTTCTCTGCTACTGGAAAAGGAATTTCATAAGATACTTCAGCAATAGGCCTAACTCGGCAGTCTATTAGAAACTGTTTTATTTGGGGATATATTTTAGTCCACGAATCCTTTGCACACCTGGAGTGACCTTTTACTCGCTCCACGGACCATGAGCACGCATTCAGACTGTTGCCACTCTCATATTCTGTCTTTATCTCCAGTAAAGAAAAGTAATAAAGGGTATCATCGGAGTAGGAGGCAAAGCTAACCGAACATAGAACAAGTAATACGAGTATGAAGGTGTTCCACAAAGAGGTTGTGCACAATCGATGAAGATCCCGGTGGCGCGAGCAAGGTGATCGTTCTGGTTGCTAGGAATATCCCCTGTGGTTGTTTGGCCCGACGAATATGCACACTTTGATCAAACGAGAAGTAGCATAATAAAGCCGTCTGGAGACACTTCCACGGTTCCTATGGTCATGTGGTGTGCGAGCCTTAGAAAGGTTATAGGTTTCAAGAATTACTGTTATCGAGTTACCTAATTTTATGGGTAATCCCTACGCCATATGTAATTCTTTATCCCTTACTGATGGTCGACCTTTGGTAGAGGTACCGCTTTGCCTTCCCTATGTCCATAATTAACTACTCGTAGGTACAATAGAACTTCGATGAAGGTAATCTCGATTATTGCAGGGGATCTTTGTTGCATTATGTTGACAAGTTGAAGGAGTAGCTACTTAGTAACGAATGATGGAGATAGAAATGATGAATACATAGTAGTAACCATAGGTGATGGGGATATACTGCCTAAGTGAAGTTCCTTTTTATTGAATTTTCGTAAAAATTGTATTTTTAACAGCAGATTTAGGAATGAATCATATTAGTAAAATATAGAGCATCTTGAATAATTTAATCTTGTAGATAACATAAACGTTACACTATAAGAATATTATTCGCTTGTGGTTAAAGCAGACACGAGTATACTGAAATGTGAAATGATAGAAGTGTTCTATTTTTAACAAATCGTAAACAGTTTTGTGAAATCTATTGTTTGTATCAACAACCACATTTAATTAAATACAAGACTATAGAAATATTAGAAATTGTATACAAAAATTTGGCAAAATAATAGGAAGATCCTATTGTCGTATAGGAATTGTGTTTGTTTTGTCCTTTACTTTGGACTGCTTAATAAAAGTAATGCTTAATAAAAGTAATTTGAAGATTTAAAAACTGCTACGAGTAAAATTACAATTTAATATTAACGTACACTCTAAACTACATTACGTTACACATATTAATATAAAGTTTAATATTTTAGATAATTCGATCCATTTCGCTCTTGCTGCTTTATCAATAACTAATGTCTCACTTATGTCACGCAAAGTGATCAGTCACTGTTGAATATACCCATGGCAATTTTAATATTCACATTCCATTTATTGGGCACTCATCCATAGTTATAACTCTACTTAATATCGTTATGGAAGGCGTTTTGCAATTGTCATACCGAAGTATAGAAATAGTTGCTCCGTGTTTGTAATTAAATCATAGCGGTAAGTAATTTGCTGGTAGCACCATTCATTAATACTGATAATTTATTAGGACTTCAGAGATGAAATGTGTTATTGAAACGCGTTATCCGTTAACACGACCATGTAGCATACTTATTTTAATTAAACTTAATGCAAATTTTAATTGAACGATACACTTTCAATTTGATTAATAACAGTTTCATTTATAATTTAACGGTGACATTTAACTGTATAATGATAGTTCGTGTAAATGAAATGCTTGTTAGCAACTTTTTGAAATATTAAGAAGGAAATCATAACTCCAGTTTTGTTAACAGACTTAGAATATTATTTTGACGTGCCGAGTAAACATTTTAATCTAATTGTTATCAGTAGCAGCTACGTTAATATTGTAAGTAATAAACCTTGTTACTCAACTGGTAGTTTATTTATTTTCTTGTGTCCATTGTGCAGAATATCACATTGGAAAATTCTTTGGTTTAACGAAAAGTGATTGAATAACTAAGTGTTCGGGTGGTACGAAGATAACCGATATGTTGAAAATGAAATTGTTGCTTCGCAAACACAGATAGTGAGTAAGTAATTAGCCTTAATCATAAAACATCTCGGTTTAGGGTCCTGGAAGTCGATGCAGGCAAAGTCATAAACAGCCACTCTATATTTACTTTTGGTCGACAACAGCGTTTAACTTTGGGAAATTTCAAAGCCATTGCGGCTGAACTCCATGACTTCGTACCTCTCTAAGGAGACGCAATACCTTGTTCAATTCCTGTATACCTCAGTCCTCTAAAAACTAATCACGTACCTTTATTTGTAATAGCGACTCGCAATAACGAATTTTAGAGTAATTCGAATCCTCCAATAGGCATGTTAATCCTGTTTCAATCTACATTTTGTTAACTGAAAAATACGAAACATTAGACAGTTACGCTACAATTATTCAAACTATCATACCCATAGTTTCCATAGTCAAGCATTATAATAAACAAAAGCAACACATTTCGAGTCTCCAATTTATTCAACAGCATAACATAGTTTCAACTCGACTGTACTATATTAATTTGTTCGCTAAGATACTACAAAATATATTATGCATACGCTACGGAGCGTCGACAGCTTTACAATCTATTATTCAAGAAGATGCTCAACAGGAACTACCTATTTTTTCATCAAATTTTAAATGAGTAGTTATTCGTTCATTCATTTCTTAATATTTCCTTTTTGTGGACGTTCTAAGAAATCAAATAATAAAAGTAGTAATACAGAAGTTGATATTGACATAATTCATCGTAATTGGTCGCAGACCTTTATAAAAATATGTGTAGTAGATACTAACAATTTGTCACCTCTTTCTGTTTTGCTTCCTGTCCATTTTTATGGTCGCCGCTGCCAATGAAATATTAACAAATGTGTAGAGTTTCATGGATGGTCTCCTATAAATGTAAATTTTGGTCTTAAGACATTCACATTTATCGCAGAAATACTTTATTGATTATCTTGTATAAGTTTTATAATTTTTATTTTATTTTGATTAATTACAATCAATTCATAAGGAATCACAAGGAATTTGAATAACAAGAGAACATGACACGAGGTGTAATATAGATTACTTTTCAAACGCTAGTGAACATTAAACCTATTGTTTAGGTTCAGGAGTGTCTTTTCAGTCTTCTGGTGTGTTCAAGATTGTGAGGTGGGATATCAGAGGGTTTGGATGGTGAGCCAGACGTGATCTGTAGCGATCACTGAATCTGGAGATTTCTTCTTTGATTGTTGGGATCTTCAAGTCCCATTGGATTCTTTCGTTCGAGACGTACCATGGGGCCTTTGTGACGATTCGAAGGGTTTTTGACTGGAATCGTTGGAGGATTTCAATATTAGTGCAGTGAAAAATTATGAACAAATGTGACGAAGATTGCCGAATGGAAAAGCTTCTTTACCTAGCGAATCAGTCAAATAATCATACAGCTGCATATACTGGCATATGTGTTGGAACGATCACCAGAATTCGCAAAGAAAGTTCCGATTTCGATAATAATGTGTCAAGATCTGTTCAAGTTCGCTCTTTGCCTCGTACAAAGATTCTTCCAAGCTAGATCAATCACGTATTTTCGAGCTGTAGTCGCACGCAGAACATAACTAGTAGCAAGCAGTCATTTTCTGCAACTCGTCCGTCGTCATTATCTCATGTTCTTTCAGGCTCCCTCTCTCTCTCTCTCGGGCGCTCGTTCATGCACTGGTAATACACGTTATTGACTCTCCGCGTCAATCAGTAAATCAGTTTATTTTATAAATCGGTTCCACCGCGATAAAGTAATTGTGCAATCAAATATCGACAACTCCATCCAGTTGAGGGGCCTTAACTGCGTGCAACTTTATTCACATTCTACTTTTGTTTCTCGTCACTCGTCGCGGGTCACTCGGTGCAAAATTCAACGGAAATTCATTCTGCCAAAACACGAACGAAACAAGATCACCAAGAAAGAAGCGGCCAAGAAGCATAAAACGAGCATTACTCGGAAGAGGACGGAGGAATAATAAGAGACATTATCAAGGAATTTGATATCGACAAAAAAACCGTTTCAAGTGGATGTTAAAGTATTAGTAGCTATTTGGAAAATAATGGACTTCCCATGGAAACCGTGCACTTTGTACGCCCTATTAAAATGTATATGAAGAAAAACCAACACCGTCCATAAAGTTTTGATTGGAAAGCCAAGTATTGTTGCGCGGCTAGGAAAATATCCCAGAGCTTTACAACATTATACAAGAGAAGATTGGAACATTGTATACTTTGATGAGACGTGGATAGAGGAAGCTGACAAAGCAAAGAAACGCTTGGAATATTACATAATCCATGTTCTTCTCACCGATTATTAATTATTCGTACCGGTGGGAAGAATGGTTTTTTAAACGAAGCTGAGCTAATTTTCAAAGCACGAAGCACAGCTGAAGATTAGCATCAGCAGATCACATTCGACGAATGGACATTGGATAAATTTTTATCTAATATTTCTCCAAATATCGTAGCGACAAAATTTGAAAGTTACACGGCCATTACTTATACATGTGAGCTGAATTAAAGAAAGATAAGAGGAAATGAAGTTTCAATGCTCACAGTCAACGAATTAAAAATTTTAATTAAGCAGAAAATTAATGAAATTTCGCCAAATACATGTACACAATAAATGTTTGGAGAAAGATAATTTAATCGAGGAAGTGACAGACAATTCTAAATCTAAACGCAGAAAATATAGTAGTAATACGTTATTCAAATGACAGTAACACCTCGGAGGATTTATGATATAAACAAACAAAATTTACACTTATCTTAATTTTAGAATAATTTGTGTTTGTGTAAATTACAAGTTCGTAGAATTTATTTTGATAAAAATGTTGTGTGGACGAAGTAGAAGTTAATAATTGTATTAAGTTAATACTGCTGATCAATTTCAAAATTTTTTGTTCTTGGAAATGGAGCGTCTTTTTCATTAACCTTATAGTAGTTTATTAACTGCAAGGATATTAAATTTAATTATGGTAGAATCAAGAAACAGCGATCATTGATAAAAAAAAATTAAACATTTTTTAATTCCGCGATAAACTTTTTAATACATATAATCTATGATGATTATTTAAAGCTGGCTGAATTACTAAATGTTATCTTGCATATAAAATGTTGTTTGAAAATAATATTAATATGATTTTAGAACTACTGACGTAAGTACAATGACTTTGACTTTATTTTTGTAAATTTAAATCGCTGAAGGTACATAATTTGTTGATACATGAGATACCGAATCCAAACGATGAATTTATACTCTTTTTATACCCGTATTAAAAGCAGGAAAAATCGAACTAGTGAAAATATATGTACATGTATAAAACATAAATGTTTTCAAATTTCCAATGAATTCAATGACAGCCCTGTCGCTCGTTCGTTCTGTCTACTATATATTTGTTTGTTCGTTCGTCGCTTGTTATTGAGATGAGAATGAAGGAATTGTCGGCTGAGAAAGGGGGCGCGACGCGTGTTTACGTTTTTCCGCTATGATCTCTTTTTTCTGCACTTCATTTGTATATAAAAGAATCGCATTGAATAAGAAGTAAATCTTGCAGAAATTACTGTATCAACTTATTTTCAAGGACTTCCTTGATCGTACATCTTAAGGATTGTTGAACTATTTGGTTATGATTTCGCTGTCAAGCAAATATCGAATAAGGATATCGGATTTATCACGTAAAGAATGCAAGCAGGTATGTTTTATTTTTATGGATAAGTCAAATTCCTTTTTACGAGAGATCATAGATCGAAAACGTATTTTTACACAAGATTATCTAATTTAACAAGCTGGTAATAAAAGATTATATTTCCGAAACATGACCAACACTATCATACATAACGTTCTATACTAATAGTGCATAAATGTTTATCATCGCGTTATATTCGTTTAACAAGTGGACTATCAATAAAACTTTACAACTACCGAATTTAGCATCTGGAATTCGAGCAACGCCATCCTACTTGTAATGCAAGAGCGTATCTCAGATTTCGCATTAATTAATTCTAGGGAGTAAATTCTCACAAAGCCTGCCATTACGCCTAATAGGCTGTAAATACACGCAGATGCGTGCAGAACGTGGTGGATCATATGTATGCACTGCATTCTGTGCACCCTCCACTTCCTTGTTCCTATTGTTTTAAATCCATAAATATTTGACTAACCAAGTAACACTTTCGCATTAAATGTCTGGAACACCGTCTACAATGCATTTCCCCCCTCGAAGTTCTTGGATCTCTCCTGTGGCATTTTATTCCCTATTGCTATATTTTTCCACAATATTTTTATGCACTGATTAGAAACAAGCAATCCTTTAACGCGAAAGTTACATCCCAAGCAATGCACTCTCAAATATTAAATTATTAAATTTCAAACGCCAGCTATCCATCCGACAGAGTGAATTCTACAGAATGTCCGTCATTACGTTGAATGGGGTGTAAGTAAACGCAAACGCGTATGGAGCGTGGTGGATCATACATATGCACCACCTCATGTCTATTCTTCTCTTCGATTCCAGTTAACTTGGATCACGAGCATAGCATCCCGATGTTACCGGTCACGGTTCCCGAGAGTGCGGCTTGCAATTTAAATGACTGCGACACGCAGCAAATGTCTCTTGGGATCGGGCAACAACAGCGGCTTACCTGCAGTCTGGTCTCGGTCGGTTCCAACGTCTGCCGAATATGTCACACAAACACGTCGAAGGAGCCCCTCATTTCGCCCTGTAGGTAAATGTATCATTCTCACAACACATGCCACAATCGCCTTTCGCTTCGAGGCCTTCGAAACTCTCGTCCTGTCTTACAGTGGCTGAAAATCCCGAAAAACTGGCCAAAGTGATGATTTCGTTATCCCTAATTTATTTCTACCTGCATTACTGCTTAATAGTTTTAGAACACCTGCTGTTTTCAACGAAACTCTATATCTGGCGTAGATGATGAATTTCAATCTGCTTCTGTTACTTTATATTACGTATTTAGCCAGTGAACGATTAGTCTAATTTAATTATTTTAACTAGTTATCGATATATTAGAAAACATTAGTTTTCAAAAAAGAATATTACCGGTTTAACGGAGTATTTATTCATCTTGGTGTTTGAAACGTCATGTAAAAGATTACAATGATTTTTACAGAAACAATTATTTTAATTAACAACTTGTTATAGATTTGTACAGTACATACCGTAATCATAACCACGGATATGATCTTTCAATTTACGAAGACTGTGAACACCCTATGTAGTGCAACCTATCTCAATGAAAATAATGTTACAACTGAAATTAAAAGAAACATAACCGCAAAAATGCCCAAATAAATACAGGCTGTAATTAGAAGAAGTGGCGGAATTAGTACGGATGTACATTAGTTATGTACAGCCATATACTACTTTTATTCTAGAAAACATTAAGTGAGATAATATGCCTCTAAATATTTTTATGCTATTTTCGTGTTAAAATAGCACCATCGATACAGACGAATTCAAATAATTCGTTACGTTTGACTTATGTTTGGAGGTTTAATTGTATTAAGAAATTGAAGAAGAGCAAGATATAGTTTACCTTGGCACTTTGTATTATTAAATATTTATTAAAATATTTAAATTTGTTTTAGTCTTGGTAACTCGTTGATCCTTAGAGTAAGAACGATTAAACAGCAATGGACTAGGACAAATACATTGGTTAACAGTGGACCACCATAGGAATCAAACCTATTATTGTTTTGCTTTTGCTTTGTACTGCAGTTAAACTTGATTATTAAAGATTTGTAAATGAGACCATATTTTTACGGGTAATTCTTCTTTCTTTAGTTATGGAAGACAAACCTTGCAAGGATTATAGAAAATCAGTGTCTAGGTCTATTTTTATCCAATTTATAGCATTCCATCTCACCCTAAATTCATTCAGCAAACTGGTCATAAAGTTCTTAAAAGTCGCTTCATCGTGTCTTTTTTCATCATTTCATACTCTTGCAATTGACCCCGTGGAGTCAGATGCAGTACTTTTTAACAAATTTCGACAATTAATCAGGCAAGAGTTAGAAGATATTCTGTCGGAGAAATTTTCGACTCTTTTCAATAGAAGTTGTTAAACATCATTGGCAAGGTAAAATATGAGATTTTTACCGAAATTAATGACATCAAAGGAAGAGTCTCTACCTCAAAAGAGTTACTTTTAGTTCAATCTTTCTCCACTGCTATACTCATGTCCGAGGAAGATTACTGAAAGAGACAAAAGGTCTTTAAATATCTTAATTTTTAATCTGAAAGGGCTTGAAGGCTATCAAGCCTCTATGTCACGTGACAATGATCTTCCAACAAAAGTAGTTTAGATACGCAGTTGGCTTTGGATATCATAAATAAAATTCATCCTTCTGTAATCCCTCAAATATCACTCATTTTATAATTAAATATGAGGATCGGCCCAGACCTCTGAAACTCACACTTAAATAAGTCTTTACTATTCTTAAAAATGAGAAGAAGTACAGAGTTCACGTTTTCGTCAGTACAGATCATACTCAGAAGCAAAGAGGACATCTTCAACAACTTTGTGGGGAACTTGATCGTCTTTTCTCGTATGGTGAACTCAATAAAACAATTCATTTTGTCAATGATAGTTTTAGAATTGTAAACTCTAACCGTTCTTCTCTTAATCAAAAAACTAAACGATCTCCCTTTGGTTTATTATTGAAACGTTTAGAATCAAATTAAATGTTTTTAGATGTGCCGTTGAATCATCATTTGAATTTTATACAAGATACATTTTTTCTTCAGGTCTTCTAGAAACATAAAGTAGAAAAATACTTTATTTTAATGTTCTGCAGGAGGACATACAATTTTACAAGTAAAATTCTAACAGTAAATGCTAATTCGTTGATTCTGAGGTTCATTCAACAATAGTTATTTTCTATTAATAATTACGCCCGAATGTTCCATCCAAATAAACAAGACGACATTGTTTGAAATTTCTAGATACCGAGATAACTAAAAATAATTAATTTTTCTTATACGCATTTGTGGCTCCTTTAATTCTCACGATTGTTTAATTAATTGTAGAGGAACGTATATTTGTGCGGAGTAAGGTGGTCTTTAGCTGTAGACAATTAAAATTTTTTACGAATTTTGTTTAGCCCGACCCTCGAAATGGTTCCAATACAGAGAAAAATAATTTCTACAAAATATGAGCTAGATCGGATAACGGGAAAACGTGCCCCACGGGCCTTGAATTTATATGTGTTAAACTGTATTCGCGCAGCTCTGCTGCTGCTCCAAATGGTACAGCAAAATTGTCCACCATCTGGCCATTATATCCATTTTTTTATCACTACTATACAGACGATATATTAATATCCCCTCGGACAGAGACCCATTGGGTTCCAGTAGGTCGTGCAACCGTTTTACCTAAGATTATCTGAATAAACTGGACTGTACTAATAGAAGAGTTGAGCAATATGTAATGAAAAAAATGATTAATAACTATGACTTCAATCAATATTTAACCGTTGGCGAATTATTTCTTTCTTCTACATTGTTATCTGAAGTATGTTCGAAACTATTTTCAACAACCACAGTTTCCTCAAAATAACTACATTACATTATTTTCATTTTCTCTGGATACTCCGTTTAGCACCCATTTATAAATTATGGGTGTGAAAGTGCTGCGATAACAGTGTTTGATCATTTATGGGTTAAATAATTGTACATGTTTTGAAACCTGTGACGTATACTATTTATAAAATACTTTATTATCGATATTACATTTTGAAATGATTAAGTATTGTAAATAATTGTTCAAAATACGAGCTAGCATGTTATGGACGTTGTACACGTTCCATTGAAATGGCTGTACTGACTTTACCAATCAGAATTCATTAACACGAGTGTTAAGCAACAACAGTATTAACTAGCGGCACTATTAATCGACAGCAGTATTATTGTTGAAATATCCTGTTAGTATTAATGAAGTTGTGACCTGTTCTATCAACTCTTCTAGGTCTTCGATGTGACGAGTTTCACTGATGGGTAGATATAAATATATTACAGATATGTAGTTTCTTTGGTAAAGAGATGGCTATTGTTATTGTTTCTACGTTGATGCGAAGGGGTATTTCCGTGGTGAGATATTACGATTTTTCCATTGGTGTAAGTTTCGTTTTCTTTATTTTTTGCGAAAATTTCGTAGTCCCTTAATATCGTATGGTGATTTCTTTTGAAAATTCTTTCTTGTATGTACAATACTTTTGAGTTGGATTCTTTTAAAATTATTCGAAGTTGCTCGTAGTGGGTGTAGTACCCATTGATGTTCCATTGAATGATTTTTTGCACGAGTTTATTGTTTGTCCTCTGCTTGTTTGTAAGTTCTTTTAGATGAACCAGAATTCGGGGCTTCTCGCACGACTTGTGCAGAAGTACAAGTTGACTAAACTAGAGTTTGTTTTTAATGCAATGTCCAGATTAAGGTGAGTAGATTTTTTGCATCATACTTATTAGTGCTGGTATATTTTCTGTATGTTTTTTACTATTTTGGTGGAGTTAGCTGATTCAAAAGCGTTTTCGAGTAAACTTTTTACTTGAACGTAATTGAGAATATGGTTTCTATCAGGATTTTCAATTCCGCTTTTGGTCAAGTTTAGAATGTCGTTTCAGTTATTGCCAACTGGAGCGAGGAAATTATGTAAAATGCTTTTTTCTTCAAACATAATTTTCTTCTTTGTAGTTGTTGTTGGATATTTAAAGGTTTCTTTATTTGGAGTTAAAGATATGTAATGAATTCTGAATTTTGGAAGAGTGGCCTTTCTGTCGCAATATTTATTGTTGGTATTTCAGGTGTTCCTTTTGAGTTGCTATCTATTACAGTTTCCTTATTTACTGGTTGACTTCGTGTTGAGAGTACTTGCATTTGATTATGAATTATTGTGTTTTCGTAAATTCCCTTTGATTGTGTATTGTAGGGGCATTGTTTGACAATGTGTCCCTCATTCTTGCAAATTTTAGCAATTTAATTTATCCATTATGTGGAAAATTCTATATATATATATAAACTCATTTCTTACTTTTAAAAGGATAACTTTTTAACATAAACGAAAGTTATATTCTTTTAATTCCTTTTCGAGTTCTATGTTAGGGATTATAGGAGAGACGTTTGATAATATAATACGTTGTGATGATTGCATCATTGGTCTTACTTCTATCTCATTGTTACTTACTCTGATTGTTTTGCGTTAAAACATTAGAGCGGTAACAGTTTCCTTCTTATCTAGGTCCATACAAATTTGGATGTTTGAAATTATGGAGCCAATCCATTTTACCTATTGTGCAGGCATACATTTTGATTCTGATAATGACTAGTGATTAGAGGATGAGAGCTCAGATCTTTGGTGGCTGTGTTATCGTGCTTTGTGACATTTGCATAGGATGTTGCTGATTCGGTGTATCTGACACATTGTGGTATCTTTCTGTAGCGATAGAAGAAGCAAGACCTCTGTATTTAGAAATTTTGCTTAATTGTTAGAATTTTTTAAATAGCCTCTTGTTTAGTAGTTGATTGTTAAGCCTGTATGTGTGAAGTCGGTTGACCTGGAAATACTATATCAACACAACCGTGTTACACCGTACTCATCAGACATAGCACCTTCTAATTACTGTTTATTTAAAACAATCTAACATTGTTTGGAACGGAATAAATTGTAATCTTACGAAGATATTAAAATGAATTTGAATATTTGAACAGTGACTCTACGAGTCATTTTATGGCAGGTATACAAACATTAGTTCCTACACATGGAAACGTTTTATCGATACTTCTAAAGATTAGTTAATTAATTCGGATGTATCATAGCATTCTTTGAACAAACGAACGTTTGACTTCTTATTAAATACACATCTTTCAGGTAACGTTATAGTTCTGTACTCTATAATATATATATATATATATACAGTTCTGTTACTTTATAAACCATAGAAAGCGTGAAGCGAAATAGGTAGGTCACGTGATCCGCATATCGTTCCTCGAGAATTCTCTCGAGGTCCATCGTGAATTAAGTTCTGCTCAAAGAGGACATACAGAGAGAAACAAGGAAGAGAGGAATGAGAAAACAGATAGCAATAGACGAGGCATGAGATATAGATGAGAGGAAGCGAGAAAAAGCCGAGTGAATGACAAGAAAGAGAAAAGCAGACAAACGGAAAGGAAAATGGCACGAAAAGGAGAAAAAAAAACGGGAAGGGAGAAATAAAGACTCTAGCCCCGGAACACCGCTGAGATTTATTCGTATATTGAAAACACTGCGAGGTGTCTCTTCAGCCTTCAGGAGGTCATGGAATTGGGATTGAAATTGTGAAACACCGTAACGAACTCTTTATTCGATTAGGAATACTCGTTGTATAGTTGAAAACTTGTTGGAAAGAAGTATCTTTCTGCAGAATGAAGACAGCAATTGGAATTGAAGATTGATATTCATTCTACTGAAATGAAACTTAACACACTTCCAAGATCTCATAAACGAAGCAATATTTTTTCAATTTTTCAACAGCTCATACAATTTGCGTAATACGTTCTAAATGGTAAATATGACGCATAAAAATAAAGAAAAATTATTTTTGACCAAACAGAGAATAAATATTATTGCATAAACGATCATGTTTAATTCGCGATACGCTGCGTCGATAAGAACCGTATCGTTTTTGAGATCGTTATTTTAGCATTCATAATATTATTTGGTCGCGAATAAAGTTCTATTTGCTGTACAATAGGCTTTTCGAACTCTGTCGAAGTCAATAATTTTTATCCTAACTTCCAAATGGGATCTTCATGCCATTTATGTATATAATTTTCTCATTTTTGTTGCTTATATTCTTGTTGCTAGCTATTTTACTTGTAATATTTAATGTTCAATTTCAGACAATTGCTGCATTATTTACTTTATTATTTAAGTAATCTTGTTTTATTAGTACCGATAATAGTATGTCTCCATTTGTATATCAGCCTTTGTTATTGCTTGTTATAAGTTGAGAGTAGTTCGTTATAGTTCTTGGCTATCACATTACTAACATGTTTAACCAAACTTAGTTTGCACGTCCTTGTAGATAATAGGAATTTATATGATGATTGAAAATCTACGATTAATGTTTCCACATGATCTGTTTGTCGCGATTAGTTTGTTACAGTGAAAATACACATTAGCGAATTGTATACATTTATCTACAAACGTGTACGTCTAATGTCATTGCAATCGATAAATTTGAGATTACTAGTCTCAATGAATTTATTTGCGTGCACAACGATTGTTCGTTGAAACATGAACATGAAAATATTCAATGCATGCTCTAGCATTTATCTGAATAGATAAAAATTTATTGATTCGTATCATTGGCGCATATAGTAATTGTCTACTACAGTGTTAGATGCAGTAACTCAAGTTTAAGGGAAAAATGACATTTTCAAATTTCATTTGTTGGAAAAATTTTTGAAGATGCAGAAGTAGATGATAAATCAATTTTTGTTACTTCTCTTTTCTCTTCCATACATTGCCCATAATTTTACATATTTACCCAATTATTTGCATATATGCAAGAGTAAAATCGTCTACTTTTGCGATTTATTCTGTGTTTTTATTAGTGAAGTGTGGTTTCTATTTTTTGATCTTCAAATTTGTATAGTCTCATTTCCAAAAATAATTAAAATACGTAAAAAAAAAAATAATTCCTGTGAAAGATAAATACGACCGAATAACTAGAAAACGTGCCCCATGAGCTTTAAGGTTTTACTCCGTTCTTTAAATTTATAATTAAGCAGTTTTTAAATTATGTCGTTCTACGCCAAATCGACCAATTCTTCTGGTCAATGTCAGGAATTTTGTTAAAATTGAAGTACAAGTCATCATTTTACTGGTTTCAAATTCTAATGAACACAGGACGTTGAGTTTGATGAGTTTTGCGTAAAAGTAAAAACGTGCTACAGAAATGAATTTTTATTTCTAAGGCGTTCAATCAAGCGTTCTTCTTTTCTTGTATTCATCAAGAAAAATTGGCCTTTCGAACAAAATTTTCTGCTAAAATGAAAAGTTTTTGTAATGCAACAATTAAAAAAGAATTTTTTCTTTTAGAAATATTAGTGGGCCGATGCTTGTAAAAACTGAAATGAAGTATTGATGTATTTTTGTTTTTATACTCGTGAAGTTAACTTATGTTAAGGTATTTCTTAGTGATAAATGTTTGTAATACTTTTGTGAATATGTTTTTTTTCAAGCTTCAATATGATTCTAATTCGGAAAAAATAATCCTTGTAAACGTTAAGTTCGATTGAACAATGAAAAAGTATCTTGAAGTCCTATGTGTAAAAGTAATCTCCAAGTTCTATATTAAAATTGTCTATCTGCTTTACTATTTTCATGTCATTTTCATTAACTGGTATGTAGTGAATCTTTTACGACATCGGAAAGATCGCTTAGATTGGACATTTTTAAAATTAACGCAACATAATGAATAAACTAATAATGTTTCAATACTGTTTCAATTTTTATAAAAGTTTCAATCGTGAATTTTTTTTATCAATATTGAAATTATCTTGATTGCCTTATTTGATAAGAATATTATTATGTATAATTTGTAAGAATTAAATTACTTTATAATACCCTAGACCCTACTCACTGGAGCCATAAATATTTACCCTCATGCTGTACAGTTTTATTTATGCGCGACTTAAATGCAAATAAAAGTAACAGCACAGCTGAGCGTGTTATTTGCGGGCTTAACCGTAACACGCATATGCTTTGACTGCATTTCATTACACAATTGGTCAGTGCGATTAACTTGATTTCGATAGATTCCCCCTGGGTTCTGTGTTTGATCCGAACTGTATCTAGATTAGACTTGGATCAGATGCCTGTTGGACACATAGCACCTATAAATCTCAAGAATATCCAACGTTAAACTATGGTTACGTCTATATTATTATACCTCTTTAAATTTAGTAAATTCCTGTGAATTAATCTCTGCACTGTTTTTATTTTAAACAGTAGAATTGAAGTTTCTAGTGTAGTTTTTTTTTTCTTATTTACACTGAATCTAAATTACACTTAAAATTATCGAAATAGTAACAGATCAACTTGAAACATTAGCGTAACACACACACAACGAAAGACACGCGATTACACATACCAGTGATGAAACAAAAATAATGGTTCAACATTAATTCCTTAGATTCTGTTTCGAAATAGTGTATGAAATTATATTGGACGAAGGAAACAATTTATTACATTAAAAAGTATTTTAGTGCAGCGAATAGAATCCTTTGATCCTTTTTTAGAAGATTTAAATTTTGTAAAACCACCTATTAAATTTCACAAACGTACCAAGTGTAAGTTCTTCGATGTATAGTAAAATCCACAGATAACAACCCTCGGTTTCGAGCAATTATAATTGACTAGCGTATAGTTGTAAGTTGAGCATGTGTGCGGTTAAATCTCGCCATTTTTATTGCTTCTAAAATTGAAAAATAATTTTACAGTGATCGTTTCATTCATCTTCGTGAAAAAATTTAAATGTATCAATAGATCTTTTTCCTTTACATCGAAGCAACGTTTTATTTGGTAAGTGTTTCTTCAAATTATTTGACATTTTATTTGGACTCGTTAGTAAGACTGATATTTAATACTACCAATTAATAGTTTTTAATATTGATTAATAAACAATGATTCAATGAAAATTTTAATAGTTTTCATACAGATATTTCTAATCAATTTTAAACACACGTTTTATGATTTAAAATATATTTTTGCGAATCCATTCCAGTCTAAATTGCCAAAATGAAACATGCACACATATGTGTCATTTAGCGCGTGAACGTAACTTCTAGCTTTGTTAACATTTTTTCTTGCATGGGCGTAATGATAAAACGTTGTGCAATCTCAGAGATCAACGTCAAACAATTGTGTTAACAAAGTAGCGTTGCATTCTGCCAAAAATAAAAGTGATACAAATTCTATGGAACTGAAAGCAGTTTACGAGTACAATGATCGATCATTGATGGTGTACAGTAGAGTGTAAAATTTCACAGTGATAAAGTATTGACCATTTTCTACTGTTCTCTGACAACTCTGAGAGGACATACAAATAAATGGCGACGAACGAACTGTTTCACGAACAAACGAGCGCGCAATGGAAATTTGGAAAGTGGTGTGTGCATTTGGTTTATAGGAAACAATTGGAGGAAGCGAAACTGAACTTTTGCTTGTGTGTTAACAAAGCGAATCTCGAAGCGCAAAATTTTGAAATACGTACATAACATGCCAACAATATTACAAGTTCCAGCATCTAAACCACTGAAAATGAAACGAAGATGATATTAGTTAAAGTGATAGAAAAATTGAATCGCCTTTATGTACGTTATTATGGAATCTATTTTGATTTATAGCAATCACTTCCTAAACCGATAGTCTATAAATCTGGAAAATCGTTAACGAAATAATTAGCTATTTAAGAAAAAATAAGACAATTATTTCACGAACAGAGCTATTATAAAATTAAAATTGTACCAGTAAATATCACTTTGTGTTAATTGTATTCTATCATCTGCTATTATAAAATTAGAAGTATATTAAATATTCATGTTAATTTTTTCGTTTACTGTTGGCATTATAATTTTGCCTCGTTACGTTATTGCACATATTTTCTTAGTTTGACTAAAAGTTTCAGTGTCGAAATTACTTTTTTCGAACGAGAAAACTAAAATGAGGAGAAAAAGAATTGGCTGCTGCGTATTCAATTTGCCGGAAAACATTACTTTTTCACAGCTCCATTTGTAGCACGTGGTAGATACATTAAACTATATCATAAGTTTTCTGTTATCTGCTGTTGCGCTCTTTGATAAATATACTCAATTCAGATTTGTAGAGTACACTTGTGGAAAATGAAATGTGTATACGTGCGTGCGTACATAGGTGTGCACGTTACGAAGAGCTTGGATGTCATCTATTTCGATGAACACATGTTGATGGAGTCAAACGAAAATTCTAACAAACGACGCAACGGAATTTTCATTCCGTGAAGTTTTCGATATTTGAAGAGAAAGGATATCGAGTAGTGGGACAATCTATCAAACAGGAATTATGATACGCGCAGACACGGTGTGTCGTCGTGTTTTTAATCATTTTCCGTTTCTTTTATTCTCGTCGATGGAAAAACCGAAACGTCTGAATAATACGAATACTAAGTTCTCTTTTTTTTCAAACCCCGCTGTTTTCCTTGGGTCAATGTAACCCGAAACGAAGTTGAAACGTTCATAGTTGTTCTTGTATTTCTTAACACCGTAAGCGTGACGTTTACCGTCAGATGGTAAACTTTCCGTTTAAGCGGCGTCAGTCTCTAAGTATTCCTTACAGCTGACTTGAAGTCTCACGGGACGGTACAGGGGTAAAGAGGGTTTGGACCGCCCATCCCCACACATTCGGAGCCTTAGCCACGGTCTCTGCCACAGTAGTGGAAACAGAATTTAATTGCGTCCCTATTTCAATATGTATATGAATATAAAGCTTGGAGACTATGAACTACTGAGCTTTCGTTTACGCTTATACTCAATACATGAAACATTTGTTTTATCTCATAAGAGTTATTTAATATAAAAAAGAATATCATGTAATATCGACAGTTTTTCTACGGGTGGAGTAACGAAGATGATTTTGAAATATAATTTATTTTCCTTAATGGAATCAAATGTTTTGTATCGCACAATCCGACTTAATTCCAGTTATTTTTCACAAAAAAGTATCAAGTCATGTTTGTCAAGAGAACAATGTTCCAAAGGTATTGAAATTTGATATTCCTATTACTGCATACAAGAAATGCAGAGGGAACACAATAATGAAAATCAGAAAATCAAGTCTTTTCTTAAAGAGAAGTATACATATTTTTAAGAAAGCAATTGATACAGTTTGTCCGTACATCGACACATGAAAGCTATTATAATAATGTTACCAAGAAAATTTTTTTATATCTACATTTGTAGCTGATGTTGATTAACTTTTGTCTGAAATATTTCTTCATTAGACTAATGTCGTGGTGACAGTTGTGCACGTACACTATATATAACTTCTCTTTAAACGAATAAAAAATTCATTTTTATTTATTTCTGAATTATATTTTTATTAATATATATTTGTCGTTCGATAAAACTTATCGAAGAACCTATTATACTCTGTAACCGAACACCGTCGAGGGATCATCGTTGCGCTTCGCCTAAATGGAAAGTAGAGCAAAATCGACTTTGCGCTCAACGTGTTAATATTCGTCTTTTATATTTCGTGACTTTATGCTTTTCATGTCACTCTTTACCTACTTCGAATTATCTATACAAAATTTTGTTTCTAATTGAAAGAAGAGGGGTTGTTGTTTAATTACTCCTCGGGTAAATATGACCTGAAGTACGAAATTGTGTCAGGAGTCTTAAAATTTATTTCGAATCGTGTTGTTTGTGATATCAAGCAAGTTGTGACGAATGTAAAACCCAACGTGACGATGACAGACATTATAATCGCATTGCGGACCATTATGAGTGGTTGGTTCTGTTGAAACATGAAATGCAAACTTTCATTAAGTTGATTCTATAAATTAGTTTTATCTTTCAAATTTTAAGAATCCAAAGAATTGATCCTTTTTGATTGATATTTCGTGATAATTAACCTTACGTACCTGTTGCAATATGTTCACTATTATTTTGTAAACACATTCGTAACCTGGATTTTATACGATTTAGAATTCTTTCATGCAGCTCAGGCTTATTTTGTGGATGATGGAAGGCGTTAGTTACACGGACTTTAACTATTGGATGCTTCTTATTCGTTGGCTAGACCTGTATACCAATCCTTTCACTGCGCAAATACAAAGACCGACCTTGAGAAACTCGATTAAGGACATTTCTGCGGAGTTTCTTTCTTTATAGATCCTCATCGATCCAATCCACGAGAAACTATTTCTTAACACCCTGTACGCCGGCTGCATAGCGCCCTTCACTGGAACACGACGCACAAGCACACGGCATGTCGCAGTCAAGTCTTTAAATATAAATGTTCGTTTATCTCCGTGGCGCGCTCCGGGAGACGGTTGCAATCTGCGAAAATGGTCACGGAGTTACAAAACGAATGTCTCGCCGTCGACACCCGTAACCCGCGAGACATCTAAAAATTCTCCCGGGAGACAAATCGGCTCTCCGTAAACCATCTCCGCCGGCGCGTTTCCATATCCTCCTACCAGACAGTTCGTATGCCTAACAGGACCACTGGTAATGCATGGATCCGACTCGAATCGCTGCGGTAAACAATTGCCGCCTATAATTGTCTGTGGAATCGCTCCACCGTACGCCGCTGACTGATAAGCAATCGTCCGTAAGAGTTACGTATCGATAAGTTGTAACAATTACTCGAATAACGCAGATTGAAATAGTCTGCTTCGATCGATGGTGATTTCAACCGGTAATTAGCGAGTACGCTACACTTTCGACCGTAATATTTTCAACCGATAACGTTTCCGGCTAACGCGTGTAACGATCGACACACGTTACGTAGCAGCGGTACTCTCTCGATATCGAGAGATGTTCACTTGAATATGTTCGAAGCACGCCTATGGTGCATCGAATCGGCCTGACTAGACACGTGCCTACTGATCTTCGCACGCTGGAACGATATGCACGCGTTTGCCCAGGTTTACAATCCTTTTGGACATCTGACCGTAGAAAACATTACGCAACTAGCCACGCGGCCATCCTCGCGTCAAAGTTAGCGAAATTGGAGGCAAACGCATGCCTCCAACATTCCTTCGTGACGTACGATCCCAACAAGGGGACTGCAATACAATATCGACTCACCGACATCGAGGAGCGTGACTTTCTTCAGCGCGAACGACGCGTCTGATTGCAACGGTGCACGGAATTCCTCGTCTCGTTGCGATTCGGTGAGTTTCGAGGGCCTGGAAAATCTGCGCGAGTCGCGACAAGGGATCGGCAACGACGTTGTCCTTTTCAGACACGTGCCGAATATCGTTTGTAAATTGCCGAATGAAGTCATGGTATCGGAACTGCCGCGGGGAATGTTTCTCTAGCCTCTGCGTGACAGCGAAGATGATCGATTTAACGTCGGTGAACATCTGCTCGACCTTCTACCATATGCCGGAAGTATCCGAGGACCTTGTGTACCGCCACAAGTTCCCAATCGTATGAACTGTAATTTCGCTTCTGTTAGCTTTTTCGTGGGAAACGACAACTGTTGCCATTCGTCGCGTGATCGTTGCTGTAACGCGGTACCCACCGTGAAATCTGACGTGTTCGTGATAAGTGCTAAGGGTAGGGTTACGTCGGGTGGGCGAGTAAAACAGCATTTGCCAGGCTGTCCTTCTATCGCGAACGTCTCGATCCTCTCTGGTGTCCAATCGACAAGGGCTTGGGACTTGACGTTTCCCTGAAGGACTACGTTCAAGGGACGCATGGATTTGGGCGACTATGAGTAGGAAACGCTGATAAAAATTATTCTTGAAAATTGTAGCAGTTCTTTTAGTGTCTTTGGGTGTAGGAAAGTTCCAATTGCTTCGACTTTCGGCGGTAACGATCGTGGGATCGGCATTATAATATCGGCGATGACGAATCGCTACTAGAAGTCTCGTTGTAGATCGTATACTACATGAAACGTGACATAGCCATAGGCCGAGATCGTCGAACCGTTCATAGTTTACAAGTTGTTCTTTCTCACGGACCTGGGAACACACAAGAGGCAGAACTATTGGGTTGTTCGGAAAGTCATTTCGTTTCTTTTGGTGAAAATGAAACACGATTTTTTCAGAGTGTATAAACATTTTATCAAATTATGTATTCTCTTTTTTGGAAATCGAAATGACTTTCCAAACGTTGTTTATACACTCTGAAAAAATCGTGTTTCATTTTCACCAAACAAAAAATAAAACGAAATGACTTTCCGAACAACCCAATAGTATCCACCATAAACATTGTCTTCGTCGCCTGGTTCGTAACAAACAAACGGTTTGACATCGGTCCACGATCGCTTGCCTCCATTTGTGATCGGTCTACGTGTCTTCCATCGCAAAATTGCAAGGTTTGTGGCACTTTGTCGCATCAATCCCAAACTTTCAGTGTTACCACTTTTCGAAATCACGTTGTTCCAGCACCGAGCATCGTTAGAAGGGGCCAGGTCGTTCAGTTTGGGACCGTGAAAGACTACGAGGTGCACCTCGCCTTGAGACATGAAACGCGGGTGACGATGCTTGTCTCTTCTGACGTAAAGAGCAGTTATCTCGTAGCAAAGCTTGTCCAGTTTCGCATGGATTCCATCGAGTGCGATTGTCGTAGTAGCGACCTGCGAACGCGGTGACACCTTAGTCACGGTGTTGGCCAGGAAGACGAGTTAGGTCAAGCTTCCCTTTTTTCGCTTCACTAATACCGTCTGCGCACTTGTAGGGAGGCTTCCCAATCATAGTCTTTTTCATATCACCCGCGAGATTCTTGCAATCGACGCAGAAAAATTGACGGTTTCCGATCGCCAATTTCCTGATGTTCCAGGAGATTTCGTATTTTCTTCTCCTTGGTGTTCGAGAAGCGATGGATCAACTCCGTCTTCGACGTCTCGTATTTACATCACTTGCGCTGGAGGATTGTTTGTAATATAGCTCTCACTATGTCGGTGTATTGATTTTCTAAATACGCGCTCACGTGACAATACTTGGTCGAATCATGCGTGATTCCTGCCGCCACGAATTGGGATTTCAGTTTCCGAAATCATGTTGTCGGATTCTTTTCCAAAACAGTGGACACAGGTAACCACGCGCGTTATTTTTGCTCGGGGGAGCACAATATCTGCTGAGAAAGAACTCGTCAACGCTGGTGATTTGATAGTTTACACGTTTTCACATGGTCGTTAACAAAAAATATATCTGTTGTTGCGCGACAGACCAAGTAGGGGTCACCAATCATGTGCGCAACGCGAGGAACACACAACGCTGCGGTCATGGTTAGAAAACATTCCTTTATCCGTGGTGTCTCGTAGTGCAGATAGATGTTGTTCGCAACTTTCGGCGATCGACTTCCCAGTTCGTTGGAAAGTTTCGTTGTCGTCGAAACGAATCTTCAACTGTATCGTTTTTCGAGAACGGTCATTGATATCGGCCCGCAGCTGTATTGGTATCGATAAGTGACACGTCCGCTGTGAGTTTATGGAGCGTCTTGATAGTCGAGAACCTATATACAATGTGGCACCATGCACGTTCCATGGGTAGCTACAACATAAAAAGAAACTATTGACATCAGATCGTGTTTCTCTTGAAACCAAACAAAGTCGGTCCGATAAATTTTATTTTGTCGTCAAAAGTAGCAGGCTGTTCAGTTCACTTTTGTAGACATTTTCAATACCGCTAGCGAGTGAAGTAGATTTTCAGTTAGCGGAAGAAAAGAAATGGGGTTTATTGTTTGGTCCTCAAGATGAAGTGTTTCATAGGCGCTGTTTTTTTGGAAGAAAAGGAGAATAGAAATCCGATGGCTTGGTGATGGCACATTCGCTGCGTACACTAATTAAAGTAATTAGGCTTAACTATAGACGTATGAAAGACGATTTTCGTATTAAAATTAAATTGAAGGTAGAAAAGGAACTGGAACTGCTACCTGGTAGGTTTGTGAGGGTTGCATGTAGCACTAATTAATCAGGATTAATGTAGATATTTTGTTATTCCTTTGCATAGTTTCCATAATGAATTGTGATCAAATTGAATTCAACGGTTGCAGAATTTATGCAAAGATCGTTATTAAATATAAATCAACACCTCTACGAAAACTTTCGTTCGGAAATATTTGAAAATTTATGTAATATGAATTGAAAATTAGCTCGTACAGAATTGCATCAATGCGTTAAATACTGCTTCCAAAGATTTGGCTTCAAGAGGTTTGAAACAAATAACTTAGAGATAGCTTGTTGAACCGATAAACGTTTGTAAATTAAGGAAAGATACTTAAATATGCTAGGAATATTATTATAAGAAATTACAAATGTAGGTATCGTAATGAATATACGGCATAAAATTCAAACCAGAATAAAATTTTGTGCAACGAATGGATGGGGATATAACGACTGAAACTAAAATTATATTTGTAAAAACAGGCAATGTACTCTATAATCAATGTAATTGAACAAACAATTCGGTTTTGTGGCATGCACGGTGAATAAATAAGAAATGAAAAATACCTGCGTTAATTGCAAAAAACCACTTGCAAATTTAGAACGCGACAAGTGCCATAAATGAAAATGTTGATAGTACCATTACCTACATTACCTCGAACAGTATTGCAGTACAGGGACGACGATATTCGACGACGAAAGCATGTATTTTCGATTGCAAATCGAAAATGTATCGAGTTAAAGATATTTTTATACATTACAGTATTCGAGCCTGCTCTTCACGTGAAAAAAATACGTCTTTTATAAATTTACTAAAAATTTCACAGTATGTAACGTGAATGCTCGTTTAAAAGGCCTGGGAATTGTTAGCAATTTACAATTTGTACAATTTGTACAGTTTGTACATACCAGTTTGAAGAATTAAAATAGTTTGTTATTCATTTTTCGTGTTTCCAGTACGGTTGTACCTTTGTTCAATTAGCTACACAATGGTATATTAACGACAATCCCCAAGTAGTAGGTTGTTGAACACATGTTGCAACAATATTGTGCATTTTCAGGTTTGTTCGACAACAAACTACCATACGTATACTTACTCACGAATATTTTCAATGATTATTTTACCGAAAGAATCACCATCCATAGAAAAATACAAGGAAATATAGCGATTAATCTTTATGTTCAAATTATGATTTCGTTTTACAAGTAAGTTATAGTATAAATGTGTATCGTTATCTGTGAACTTGATTTATAGTTTTACGTATATGATTTTTATCTGCAAAATAGTGCGAGTGTTTGCATTTTATGTATTCATTATAAAATTATGATAATTTGAAAGCAATGATTTTTAATTGTGTTTGCATATGACATTTTACACATTGTAACCCAATAAGTACGTATAGTTTTCTAACTTTCCTCAATTTAACTTCTTAAATTCTTTGCGCTGATATTATCCACCGTATTCTTCCTGAACACTAATTCTTACACCGTTAAGTAGTCTTTCGAGAAAAGTTGAATACAATGGGTCAGAGTGGCTACAAAGGTGTTCCACTTAGAGACATACTTTTAATAGGTGAGAATTATTGCGTGCAATAATTTCTAGAAGAAAATCGAAATGACTTGAACCTACGAATGAATAAATAATTTGGAAAACGTGTTCGAATAGTCGAAAACCTTTCCTCTAAAAGCTATACAAAATCAGAAAAGGAATGTGCAAGAAGTGTGCTGCAAATCATTTGAGCATTTGTCCCCGTAAATTTTCAACTTAACCAGGTTTCCTTCTTTTCCAAATGTTACCGTGAAATATAAGGATTCTGAATGGCATGAAAGAATAAGATCGAATCGATTCCGCTTAGTGATGTATGCGCGAATATTCTTATAATGTCACGTTCAACATGTTCATAAGATTTGCATATGATGGAATAAGTCCTCGATTCGGTAAAGAAGTTGTGAGGATATTCTATTCTCAAAAACTAGTGCATTGATTTTTAAAAACTACTAATTTTAAGTGGAAATCGACTTTTTTACAATACTTCTCAACTGCTAACCTTCCAGTTCTAATTAATTACTAATTACGATATTTCATTCAAGTAGGCATACAATAAAAATCATTTTTTAATTGCTGATAGAAATTCAGTTTAATCAAAGAATACTTTATAGTGGGCTTAACAATGGGATAAAAAAGTAGTTATACATTTTACAGAAGCTTCTCATCGTATCAATAAGAATGGATTCCAGAACAGTTAAGATTTTTTTCTACTTATCAAAAGAAAATAAATTTAATAATAAATTCATCAGTTGTTGTTTAGAAACACATCATGATTTCTCTGTTCCCAATTGCGATTGACAAAGGAAAAGTATGTACTATATTATGATCAAACGAAATTTGAGAGTGTATTACTTGAAACAATAAAGAGATCAGGTTTCTGATTCTAATACATCCATTGAAGAAACATATTCAAATGGATTAAATAGATAATGAATATTTGAAATATGAAATTGTATATTGTGAATAGAAAAATATGACGTAATTTAAAAGTAAATCATTTTGAAAGTAACGTTTTTTCATTTGTTTTAACGATTATTAAATACGGTTAAAAACTTTTTCTCGTACAATACATAACGTATAGGAAATAAATATTTTAAAGAGAACATAAAACTAATTAATAAATATCTTTGTGATATATTCATTTTCCTATAATGAAATGAACTTCTTTAGGTGCAAAGGAACATTAGCTTATGTACACCTGGCTTGTTTGGAAAGATGGCTAAATCAAACGTGTCGTTCGTATTGTGAATTGTGCCGTTATCGTTTCAATGTTGTCGAAACACCTCGTTATCGATTGTAAGTATTCTATTTGATAAATTTCTAAGTTTACAGTTTGGCTGCACGTATCTATGTATTGTAGATATGTATGAATTTTAATGATCAAAATCTTCTACACGAGTTAAAATCTATAATCAAATTTAACTATTCCAACAATTCGAATATAGTGTGTATCTAGTTGCATCTAGTTTTAAATTGGTTTGTATGCATCGTTTATTAAACGAAAAAAATTAATGAATTCTATTTTAAAAGTAACGTACAAAATTGAACTTGTTTTCGACTTGCATAGTGATCACTTTTATGGGAAACTTCAGGCCAGAATCGTTAAGGATGTGGATTAGTCATCCAAGGAATCGTAGAAACATGCAGTCGGATTTGCTTATCTTCACACTACTTTCCGTCGTTACGGTGGGTTTGGTAACAGTTTGTCTTTTGGGTGAGTTAACTCGTAACAAGAAAGAAGCACTGAAGTGGAATTGAGATTAAATTTTGTTCTGCTATGTAATACATTAAATCCATTTGGAAACATTTTCTTTTTAATCGGTAAAAAGAAAGATTTTCGTATATCGCAAAGTAAATAATTCACTTCCTCTTCTGGCAAACGATTATTACTTCGAAATATAGGAACACGTATGTATCACTATGCAGGTATGCAATATTTCGTGATCGAGGGAAAAAAAATTGGAATTTCAAAACTCTGGACGAGAGGAGCCATATGGTTTTTTCTTACCATCGTTTTACTGGGTTACATTACAACAGTTTATTTACTGGGAAAAGTAATTAATTTTATTATTTACACCGAAATTGGATACCTTCGTTTAAATGATAAATGATACCTGTTGTATAGTATAAATGCAAGTTTACAAATATATCATTTTTGCCTTTTACCGGTAGAAATGTTAATAAACAGAAAATATTTTGCCTTCAAAAATTTATCGTTCGAACATAGTACGTATTCCAGTAGATAAATGTATTACCTGGACGATTATTCAAATCAGTTATTTAGAAATAATAGAAGAGTAGAAAAAATTAATGAAAACGAATGAACTTGCATGGGTTCAAAATATGCACTAAACTTTTACTATTTACAATACCAAAGCATTTAAGTTGACCATTAAATAATGAGACATGTACAATTTTTTATCGAAGATTGTCGCAAGTATCATTTATCACTTTAATGTTTCTATGGTGCCTAATTCAAAGGTAACAAATCTATAAATGTTACTGCTGTACAAAATTAAAAATTATATTAATCTTTAGCTATTCCGATGATATACTTGCTAATAGGTGAGTCAATTTGATCTTGATAAAAGAAAATGGAATACTTGTGTTCATAATATTAGATTTCTTATAAAAGTGTACTGTATATGATTTTATGCATTTCTGTTAACTAATAATGAACATTTTATTCGTAATTCAAAGTATAATTTACATTTACCTCGAATACATTGTTTGGTTGTGTTTTCTACATTATATAAAAAACAAGCATGAATTTTATAAGGAGCCAGTCTCTGTATCCCCACTTTCTTCTCTAAAAGCTGCAAGTGAGAGATATAGTCTTGAATATTCAATTTAATCTTTTCCAACAATAGTTAACTTTATAGAAAAACTTTTTAAAGGTTGAATGATGTAAAACATTTAGTTATAAGAATTTAAAATATCAACGATACAACGTGTACAAAAATCCCTCTCGCAGTGCACTGCATTAAATGGTTCGTCATGGAATTATAAATTGCGAAATCGATGTATAATGTTGCGAGTAAACAATGATTTAAAATGTTACACTTCCTGAGATTATAACTTCTAATCAATAAGTTTCAGTATTACGAACTAAATAAGATATCCACAAGGAATGAATCATATTATGTATTTATTGCATCGATTTTCCGTCTAGACGTAGTGTCGCTCTAAATTACTTTCCTTATTAATCTTATTTTGCCTTCGCTGGATATTTTCTCCAAGCCTGACCACACAGTACTGTGTAAGAGTATTAAGTAGGAAATGTCGTTTTAATGAAACACATTTAACTCTTGTTCGTTGTGCTCCAAGAGACGAATCGTGTTCTTGAAATTAACTGCCTGACTGTTGCTGGCATACAGAAATTAACTTGCAAGCAAAGCATAAATCTGATAATACGTCACCATATATTTTCAGATGCATCCCTTACTAAGAAAACAATTACTAAATTGAAAATGCTAATTATTGAGATAAGACAAAATTTATTCACGTTGTACAACTACTGTCGCAATAATTTAATCTCGAAAGTGTTAGTTCAAAATTGTTACGAGGGGAATTTTTGGGTATTTTTTAAAATGTTCTTGATCGATAAAATCCCAGGTGAATGGTGGGCATAGAAGAACATTTTTAATCTATGAAAATATGGAAAATGAGAATATCACTGTATGAGAAAATATAGAATATCTCTTTCTATTAATACACTGATTATAACAGTTTAATAGTATGGAAAATTCTGTATTTCTCTTCAAGGGTTTAGAAATAACTGCAGGGGAATTAAATAAAAACGAAGTTGTATTTGAGCTATGTGCTACACAAGAGAATTAACGTGTCCTGTTTGAGAGATTGTTTGAGAATTTCCAAAATGAATTATACGAAAGTAAAAGTGGAGTATGGCTTGAGTGTTAGTAAAAACCGGTCGATCTTGTATTTCCTCGCTCATGACATAAATTCTAGATTTTCTGATTGTTGGCCGAGTTGACTTCTCTAAGAAAAAATTGAATGTAATCGCCGCAGAATTGGATATACGGAAATTTGTAAAATATACAGAAAGGGAGCATGAATGAAGTGAACGCGAGTGAAAGGGTCGCAATACAGAAAGTGAAAGCGAACATGTCATGAAAATGAATGAAAGGGGACTTGGTGGAAAAACAGCGAAATGTGTGACGGTGATCGAGCTATCTTCTGATTTATGATTAGTGTTTGCTTCGACCATGGAAGTAAAATCTGACGTATCTCCAGTATGCTACTCAATTACCATTAGCTTTATCGAGAACATTTCCTCAAGTTTTGACGAATGTGGATTTACGAGGGTTTACTACTCAATTCTCGTATTCGGAATTTCTTAGAGAATAAATTATCACCGAAACGTATAATACTATTTTCTGTTTTTACTGTTGGCTGGCCATTTACGTTTATAGGCAGCGATACGAAGTAATACGGATCCTAACAAGTTCCCTAAATGACCTTACGTAATCCAAACTTTGAAGCTTTTTGTGTCAACCGTGGATAGATTATCCGCGCAAATGCATTCAAGGTATACTTCTCCTGTGAGTAATTCTATTAATGGTACTGCAATTTGCTTTCTTTTTACTAACTTCAAATCCGTCTGGTACATTCGTGAGACGATCAGACAAAAACTTGAAACTTACCACATTTGTGTTCATCAATTCCTGACGTATCATTCGTCCACGAAAAAAAGGCATAGCGTGTTGATGTACCCACTCTAGTTCTAGTTCCTTGAATCTTTCACCATCACGAGCGTTAGCCGTTATTGGACGAAGACGGTGACGAAGATCGATGGCGGTGATTCCAAGTCCGAGTGAGAATGAATTCGTAAATAAGATACATCGGCTTAGACTCCTAATAAAAGCGTGAAGTATTCGTAAATGGAATAATTTGCTCAGGATTGAGGTACTATCGCTGATTCGAAACGATGCACGTAACGAAAAAATGAACGTAATTTAATATACGTAATAATCGTTAATATATTGAAAATTATATATAGCGAAAAGAACTAATTTGTATTTGTTAAAAATAATATCGCAATAATGCGATATAATAACAACGCTGGCTAAACGGTTCTGTTTCCTATATTGGCTATCAAAAGACTCCGCTCAGGGCAATAGCCTTTCTTAGATCCTAGGTTTCTGGGCTCATGTGACTTAAGTCACGAGGCCAGAGTGGACGTGGGGGATGCTCAAGTCTTTTGCCGGTGGTTGCCCAGACACTGACCAGACGATGGGCTTGCGTTACGTCACCATCACCGGAAACTGCGCACTCCCCTCGACAGGTTCCTCTTTGTCAGGTACCCGCGTAGGATCACTCGTACCTCTACTCACAGCCACGCTTTCTCTCTTGCGCAAGCACGAACTCTAGCTTGCACTCCATATAACACAAAAATTGTTAGTTTCCACTAGTAACTGCTACACCGACAAGCATACGGAATCGCTTTGAAGTTCGATCACCGTCTATAATATCTCGTTTATTGCCATTATCTTACGGTTCACGCGTGACAACACCGTATCACAAAATAAAAATGTTGCTTTGCGTTGGTGCCAGTTAAATGTTACTCCTCGAAATCGGAAGGAATTTATTCAACTATCCAGTGCATCTGAAATTCTGAGACAACCGCAAGGAACAGAGTCGTCGCTCGTCCCCGAAGAGCAGCGTATATTTTATCCGCGGTCGATGTTTTACCGTGGAATTTTTGCAAGAGGGGTATCGAGTGTTTTGTTCGAGGATAAAAATATCGTATGGAATTTCGTCGGAGTTGGTGCATTTGGAAGTAGCTCGAAGGCAGGTCTGGGTCAACGGCTTTACATAGCGGCTGCTGTGCGACTGCCTTTCGTGGTTTATGTTTATGCGACACGATTTCACCGACCCAGATAACAACCTGCCTCGAAGCTGATACATTAATGCACGGCGCAAAGGTGAAACAGGTGAGCTAACGCTCGGCTGCGTGAATGCTGCGCCAACCACGTGAACCGGAACAAACGTGCTACGACACATTCTTCCCGGCCAAGGAAATAACATGAAAGACATTCCAGGATCGATAAACTTAAAATATACGGCATACGTTCATAATGGAATGAACTCGAAGGACAATTAATAACGCTTTCTTTTTCCTCAAATATCATTAGAATCTAATATTTTTTCTGATCAATCGGCAATGTTTCCGTATGTGTGATTGGTCAAATAAGGGGTTACTTTCCATTGGATGTTCCCCATAATAACGCTTTTTACGTAACGATCTTTCGTTTCGACACTCGGCTTATTATCTAAATTATTTTTCTGCCGAGATTCTTCCTGGTTTTTCACGAGAAACGAATGTCAACGAACGACGAACGTTGTTGCTCGCGACGATAAAGTGGAAATAAGATAGAAAGGTGTATGAAAATGCACGGAGAGTCTCGATGTTGTCGGAAAATATACTCTGCAGTAACGAGAAAACATGAAAAGATGTAATCGTGCGACTAGCTTTCATTATGTTTACATGTATCTTGATTTAAAGTAATTGTCCACGTTTTATTTTATTGCTGCGATTTAAAAGGTACTATTTTTCTTGTATTTTTATACAAGATGCGGCGAATAATTGACGATACTCGTAGAAATAATGTAGGAATCGATAGAAGCTCTTTCATTCTTTTGAATTTTCTGACTATTGACAGAGATTGCGCTTAATATTATGATATTAATTAGAGACCGATGGTTAGCCAATTAATCGAAAGTCAACCAAATAAGAATATACGTATTTTATTTAAAATTCACGGACTAAAATTTATTTCCATCTTTTTAATGAATCTGGTTTGAGATTGGAAGCGATAGAGTTATCAGAGAGTGATAGTTTAAGCACACGATGAAAATGAAATACGAGAATCGAGCTGAACTAATTGATTATTAAGAAACGAGGGACATATCACTGAACGAATATCTCAACAGAAACGAGACAAGAATTTCAAGCAAAATCTTGTTCCTGGTGGCATAAATTCAATTCCCGTCAGGTAGTCGAATCGAAATCTAGTTCGTGCACATTTAATTAAGAATTATCGCGAATACGTGACAGTTGGGAATCAGTTTCTCCCCTTTTCGATCAGGCCAGCTCGAAGCTTGGCCACTTCGAAGACACTCACGGCTAATTTATCGGAGGAAGTGTCTTTTGGATGTGACAACTGAAACTGTCTGGATAATTTAAATCAATGAGAGAGCGGCTACCTGTACAGTTTTTCCATTCTTTTTCTCCACTGAGCTCATTTTTCGTTTCGTCAGGACCAGGTGTTGCCCTGGTACAGATGGTGGAAGAGTACTGTGAACGTCAGACTTATCATGGACCCTCAACTATTTAGAAGATCCCCCAATGAGTCCTTCCAAGAGTACGAGAATCAAACAAATGACAACGCTATTTTACATGACGACAGGTTCGTAAATATAAAGATATTCGTATGTGAATTAAAATATATTAACGCCAATCGTATTCTATAATTGAACGAGACAAATCCTTGTTAGTGTAGAATACATCACTTTTATCAAACAATATGCTTGTCGATATTATAAATATGTAACGACTAATTATCAATTTTGAACAAACTATTATATTTTGATTAACATTTTGAATTGCACGTTTTCAATCATTTTTAGACAAAAATTAATTGCACTATCTATAGAATATAAAATTAGAATTGAAAATATTTAACAGAAATGGAGAATAAAAAGAAAAAGAAACATATTTCTCTGGCAAGTTTTTCATTGTACTTCTTTCTTTTGCTTTATTCGTATTGTGATATACTGATGTATCGAAAAAATAAATGGTAAACCAAAAATCGACGATAAACTTAACCGAGAACAATAATTACTTGTAAAAACATAATCGCTATTGTTGGTATTACTGGCTTATTATGGAATTTTCAGATCTATCAGTGACAGCCTACAACGTCAGTGACAAAACTTTGGAGTTCGTCATATTAATAATTCCTTTGCTACATTGTATAACTGTATCATAAGAATAGCACCTATTTTAAAATGAGTTCGTATAAATTGTCACGTACCAATGTCTTCTCCTGCTCTGTAATAACATTTTTTTTTCACTTTTGATCGAAATAGAGTACAATGAGTGCAATTTTTGAATGACTAAATACGGAAAAATGTATAACGAGCCAAATAAATGACAAATACGATAGTTTACGGTGTAACGCAACTTAAATCGATAGCAAGCTTTTCCTACAGTTTTGTCTCAGACCGAACATATGTATCACGGATACAGAACATTGCAGTAGGACTAACTGTAAGTTCAAGCATTTTCATTCAGCTACCATCTAAACTGCAGAGAAAACCATAGTTGTTTGTGTCTAGCCTCGGAACGGAACGTATGATAATAGTGCAATATAAATAGTTGGCAGACCTCCAGGTGAGTTAATTGCTAGATCAGCAGTAGTTTCGTTTTCTCTGCACAGACACGTCTGCCTGAGCTAATTTTTTCTTGGCAGAACGTGTGCTTAAGCTGGCAAGATATTCCTGTTTAATGCGTCGCCGTAGGTGAACTTGTATTTGGACCTCATTTGTGAGATTAAATCTTATGTACGACACGTGAAATACATGAAGGTTTTGAGACAGAGGAAAATCTGAAAGCGATACAAGGATAAATAAATAGAATTGTACAACAAAATTTAGGTAACGTAATGCGAAATTTAACGTTTTCCTTAATATTGCGAATTATGAAGATGTAATATTATTATGGAACTTACGGAGGCACAACACGGATCAAAATAAACGATCCACAATTCAACAAAAGAAAAATATTTTATATTCCAATTGGACTCTTGATAAAAAGAAGGATGATTTCGTTTAATTCATTTTATTTATTACTGACGCATTTATTGCTTAAATTTTAGATTTATTACCTCTGTATAAGTGAACAACGAGAGTAATTCGATAATCTTTCTACATCAACTGCAAAGTACTTGGATGTTAAAGAACGAACTTTGGAACATTTATTACGAACTGTAATAAAAAGACATTAAGAATTAAGCGAAACACATTAAAAGTAAGTAATCTCTTTTTGCTTTCCGTCATGTAAAATGTTTTCTAATGCATAAAAATAAGAAATATATGCATAGAAGCTTCGTGCAATATGCAAAATACGAACTCTTCGTTTTAAGGTATCTACATTCACTGTCTCTCTTTTTATTCGCGGTTATTAACGATTTAGGTTATATTCGTGACGTGTCTTGTCATTTGAAGAATGTCAATTATTAAACTTGTACAAGTATAGTAATTCACACTTTCTAGCGATAAAATCGTAACCGGCAGTTCGCTTAAATTGGGTAGAATAGCGATTTTGATCTCGAACCGAGGCCAAGTCAGACCATCACGACCAATGCGGTCGGTACCATTGGACCGCGAGCAGATATGGGCGGTGGTCTTCTTCAGTCCTGAGAAGGACAAAGAAAAGAACAGAAAGAGGACTCAAACTGGGAATTATCAAAAGAGGGCCACATTAACAAGCTGCAAGAAGGAAGAAGAGAAGCAAACTCCTGTTTCGACGGCGCCATATGGCAAAACGCCCGCTAGAACCGAGAAAGTGGAATTTTCGAAAGCATCGGAACCGAGGAAAGAGTACGAGGAGAAAAAGAAGTAAAGAATGAATAGGAGGAGACGATAACGCAACAAGCTGAAGAAAAACGCTGTTATTATCCAGCCTGCATCTTGCTGCTACCATTTCTTAGCAATGACTCAACAAGACGAGATAAATGAGAAAAACTGACTTGTTATGCAATCTGATAAACTACGACTTCTATTTCAAACTAAACTATGTATTAAACCATTGTCACTGCTTGTAAACACTATCTCGGACGGGTTCAACAATGGTAGACTGATACACGATAACTAAATCGTTTACATAGTTGACAAAATTTTAAAGTCGACTTTCTCGAAAACAGAATCTCAGATAGAACAATGTTAAACTAAATTTTCTTCTTATTTTTTTTTAAAATAGAATCCTCCTGATCGATTGTACGACGAATTCTGGCTCACCCTGTATATTTGAAAGGCATCTGAGTAGGCTGATAGCCAACATCAGCAGTTCGAAGTTTGAAAAACAGAGACTCTAGGTGTCTACGATCCATTCGTTCTTCCTCTGTGGAGAAGAGACCTGGGTTGGCGCCCATGGACATCAAGAAGTATCCTGCACGCATGATCTCCACCAACAGTGGAGGACACAGAGTAGCCTGTACTGCCGTACAGTATCGTGGCCAGGATAATCTCCGTCGACCTTCACGCCCAGCAGCGAACATCTTCGTGTAAAACTTGGAAATGAGCAGGACAGTTACTCGCCTCCAGCGTAGCCCGCGTGCACACCCTTGTGAAGTAGAAGCGGCGTTGCAACAGTGGCACGACGGGCTGTTGGACAACTCGACTGATCAGGGACCTGAAACCTTGGATGAGGCAAACTCACGGAGAAGCCAACTTCTATCTGAGCCAGCCCTTGGCATGGCATGGGTACTTTTGAAAGTACCTCCTCAAGATGAAGAGGTTAAGTTCCCGCAGTGCCGATGCAGCCGCGCCGAGGAGAATGTCGCGTGTCACATATTCTCCGGCTGCGACCACTTCTGTGAACAATCCACGGAGCTACTCGCTGTTGTCGACGAGATCACGCTTGATAGTCTGATAACATCGTAAACCTGATGCTCAATAGTCAGGAATGCTGGGATATGATTGTTGCGTACGCGGAGACTGTCCTATGGGGATAGTAGGGAAAAAAAGGGATAGTGAATGTCTAGAGGGCGCTCCTCTAAGATATCAGATAGAGAGAACTAGACTCTGATAGTCTTTGATGCAGGAGACAGCACCATATAGCCCGTAGTGAAATAAAGTGAAAGCAGTTCCGCTATGGGCATAACGTGAATCCTGCAGATGGGTACTTTGATGCCTTAACAAGGTCACTTTGATGGCACCTGTTCTTGCTGTAACCTGGCCGTGACAGTAGGCCAGGTTGCTCGTCTTGAAGGAAGATGTGGCCTGGCTCATGGGCCTCATTGCAAATATTTACGACACGGTAATGTCTTGAGTCAGGCGCGAATCATCTCGCCAGGCGATAATAAAAATTACTGATATTTTGAAGGAACGACACAAAGAGAATACATATTTGATTTACATACACTTTTCTGGTTTATCTGAGCACATTATAAACTACGTAAAACAATATTAAAAGAAAAGGATGGGTCCTGCTTAAATTTCCAATGGTATGATTTTACATAATTTTGTTTAGATTGCCTATCGGTGTGCATGATTCCAACCGAATAGAATTAGCTGTAACAAAAGTCAACGAATGTTTAGAAGTACAGATACTTAGAGTACAATACTCTAAGCATTGACGATCGAACATTTACATTTTTCTGAAAATAATGGAAATAGTATTTATTTGTAATTGATCTATCGAATTTATAGCAAAAATTTTTAAGTGTTTTGTTGTTTCAAAACTATTAACCATTTGAACAAATTCAATCGGCAATGCTTAATAAATATTACATTAAATATACGTATTAAATTTCGTAGAAATCTAACCAACCATATATCTCCTGTAGTTTCGAGAAAAACGGGTTTAAAGTTTCGGAACGTCATTTTTCATATGTATTCTTCACTTATCACTAATCAACCATTCCTGCTTCATACGTGTGATCCTCTGCTTTAATTTTAGCTTCCTACAAGGACAATCAAAGGGATTTACGGGCGTTTCGACCTTGTTTAGAGCTCTTAAACGTTCATTTGTTGGCTATTCGTATTCTCTCTTCGTCGAGCGTGTCGTTTATTGCAGTAGCTATTTACCCTATTGTTATGGTCATACATCTCATAATTAATAGTACCCTAGAAAACCCTGTGTTGAAAATACAACGATATAACACTGGCAGCAATATAAGCAGCAATTGTTACAGTTGCAATGCCTTTGAACAAATTTTTTGAAGCTGAACACCATACCAATTGTTCAAAATCTTCTTTGGATTTTAGGTAAATAAACCCACACAGCGTTTTCATAAGAAATCACTGTTCAGTTCCACATAATAGAGACACTGTCTTTAGTATACCACTTTATAGATTCTCTCATCACATCACCACTCAGTTTTTTTTTGCAGACGCACTTGTTAAAGCCGCTTTGACTTTAACTTTTTGAGGATTCTGTGGACGCTTTTCTTTCCGTGGCCTGCTTACACGAGCAGTTAATATCCCCAATCCTTTTCTATTTATCTCTTTCACCTTATCCATAATGAATACTTCTCACGCAACGTAAATCTCTCTGTCGAAACGATGTTCACTGCTACACTGGCAAAACCAGTCTGACTACAAGAATTTCGAGTTTCTACTACTGAAACATTGAAATCAAACTTACGAAAAAGGAGGACACACAGTGGTTGAACCTTGTACCATTAGAATCCATATAATTGGCTCTACACGCTTTGAGCAATTAAAGACTCTTAGCCAAGGATCGATGTCTTATGATACGCAGATATACGACTGGGCTCGCGTCGTTTATACTCCAAAATGAGTTACTTCAAAGGCTGAGATCTCTTGTATCTTATTTCTAAATCAAACCACTATTTAAAAGAAAGAAAAAAGTCGATTTTTTTCCATTTCAAATTGTTCTGCTTTCTTAAAGTGTTCGAATCTGACACCAGCACATCCGCGCGCACCGTCGATACACCCTAAATGTGTCTTATCGCTTAGATAACATCGACTCTGCAAGTCGCCATCAAATGAGCCCATAGCTGGAATGAGCTCCTCCAAACACTCGATCAAGATCCATGGAGCCGTCCGTACAAGGTGGTGTTGCATAAACACCTACCCTGAACGTCTCTAATCATCGAGAGTTTTGAATCGCAGCTGTTGCGGGACGTGATCAACATCTTCTCCATAGTGTAGGAGGGAGGGTTGCGTCCCACGGCGAATCACGACACCTGGCTCGGGGTATAAAACACCGCCCCAAGTCCAGAAGGTGTGCCCGTCCAAGTTTGAGTCCAGCAACTTTTCAACCGCTGCTTGGAGGCTGGGCGATTCCCCTCCGCTTGGAAGATAGCCAAGGTGGTTCTCCTCCAGAAGGTAAGTAGGTCTGTGGACTCTCCTTACCCGGCCATTTGTCCTCTTGGCGATGCAGGCAAACTATTCGAACAAATGCTGACAGCCCGCATCGTCGGGTACCTGTCTCGGGGAGGATCTATCCTGACCGAGTATCAGTTTTGCTTCCGAAAAGGCTGGAATCTGTCAGTCTCGGTCATCTTCCAGGATGGGGTAGCATTGGTGTCTTTAGACGCCAATTGTAGATGGTGTCTTTAGACATTGACAATTGATTTTTAACATCCTATTCTTGGAGATGAGAGAGAGGTGGAGAGTAATTAGGGAGGGTCTACTAGGAGAGTTAGGAGTCCTAGTTATTACTAGGAGAGTAATTCGAAAATCGCGAAGATGAGCGAAAAGAGGTGTACTCCAGAGTTCCGCAGGAGTTCGTGCTGAGAATGTGTGATGTCGCAATTGTAGGCCGCGGAGCAGGGATGTGAGCTGACCAGTAGAAACCGTGAAAGGCCTCCCTAGCCAGTCCTCTTTCGCCCTTGCCCCAACTCCGTGGAAGTTGCACACAGTCGTGAGATTTTGGCTCACGGCGGCTCTTTGGTGCGACCTCCCGGAAGGAAGGTCAGTTGAACACCGTGGCCCTGCCTCGCTGACAGGATACGGGGAGGTGGTAAAAGAGGTTGGTCCGCTTTTCGACCAAGTCATGACGTGTACGTGGACACTGTCCACAATTTTCAGTGTCCCCTGGAAATCGTGCGAGTATGGCTACCGTGAGGGTTTTAGTTGATAGGCTCCACACCCCCGTTAATTGGGGGCAGGGGATCCTACACTTTCCTCGATCCCGTCCCAAGGAGTCAGGGTAGTCTTTGGAAGAGTTTCTTTACTTAAAAAAAAGAAGAAACAGGAATAATATAGGTAAAGCAAAAGGTTCTTAGCGTGTATTTTCAGAGACGTTACCCTTGGGCGAGTTTTGCACTATTCTTGCGAACAATACCTTTGCGAGGGTGTGTGTGAATGTATTCTTTGCCTCCATATATTAAAAAGAAAAAAATTAAGAAGATGTATTAAAAAAGACACTAGAAGAACTTAAACAAACCAGGAAAAGGACACACAACTCTAAAACACCAGAAATAGACCATATTTGTAACTTCTGGTAGAAAAATTCACTGTACTACACGAATACATAACGAGAGAAATCGATAAAATTATACTGGAATCCCAATGACTACTACAATTCCTAATATAAGGAAGAACGTCTCTTTCAACGTCCATTATAATCCTCAAAAAACTAGATCAACTAAATACAATACAAATTACAATCTACCACAAATTATACCCAAATTCATATACCGAAAGAATCTCGATTATCCGGAAGAAAGGAAGGAGAAGATTCATAGACATGCGAAACCTACGTACCAAACAAATATAGAACCTTAGAAATTACTTCCACAACAAACTCATACAGCTTCACCAGGTATTGGTAAAACCAGACAAATAATACACGTCGCTCAACCTACAACAAAAAAATATACAAGATAATTTGAGAAATAAGTTATAATAGTACTCACCGATAAAGAAATTTCTACAAAATTCATTAATAGGTCCACGTCCATAAATACATATAAAAACACAAAAAGCAAGAACACTAAAAATAGCAACAATAGTAAGAAAAATCTTATAATAGTGAAGGACAAGCATATAACTTGGAGAAAAAACCTGGGATACAGCTGAAGGACTCACAAAAGTATGAAAAAAAGAAATAATAATAAAACGTCTTTATTACATTGCATAAATAAAAATATGAACATAAACATGGACAGAATTGTGTTACAATGAGTAGTGGTCAACTACTCTAGTATTACATCAGGCCATTATTAATTACTTCTAGGCATTGTTTATCGCTGTCCGTTTATCTGTTCTTCTGATTTACCTTGTTGTATATTGAAATGTATATTAAATGTTCATATTCTTTGTAAAAGTTAATCTATTTTCATTCACTTCAAAATTATTACATTGACATCGTTGGTAATTTATGGAACCGGGTTGAGACGTTTTCTTTCTTCAGAAGTAGATAAAGAATTGTGTGGATATATTCTTCTTGGAAACAAAATAATACGAGGAACAAAGTATCGAGAACAAAAAGAAATTCGTGTATCCCAGACTGTGGAAAGCGTGGCTAGGAAAGCAAGTAATTTGGTCCTGGATTTGGAACTAAAACTAGAAACTAAGAAATCTGAGGTAACTTTACGTAATTGAATGTCCTCTCGTTTCCACATACTTTTAAAGTTCTTGTCGAAATAAACTGAAAATTAAATTTACTTATTGTATTACATTTCCTTGTACTATAATGTTTCTAATATTTTAGTAAAATTTAAGTTTTTTATAGTATTACATACATGAAAAGTTTACATTATATTCAAATCACGATCAATATTAGCATAAATCGAACGAAAATCAATTTAAAGGAAACTATTTTATGATTCCTCGATTATTCGAGTTTTTATTATATTATATTTTATCATATTATATTATATTATATTGTATTTACATTGTGTGGCTCGTCTGAAAATAAGAAACAATATTTAAGACACATAATTTATATAATTTTAAGAGGTAAGTATGATGCGGAAAGAATTTTTTTCTCTAGATACATATTTTCATTGTATCAGTGGTCAACTTTCTCCTTTTATACAGAATTACACTTTTAATTCTGTATTACCAGGAATATGGGAATATGGCAATACATTCCTACCGATTATATTCAATAAAGAATATAAAACACTCTCCGATTGCGCGACACTTGCATCTAGTAAACAAAAACATTTAGATAAAATGCCTCGCATTCGTGTAAAAATTCTACCCTTACGTGGACCGAATTATAAATTGTGGATGAAATTGCAATCGGACTGCCATAAAGAGACCGCGTCAAAAACCGATAAAAAGAAATCGCACAGGCAGCTGCGCTTTCGCCAAATTTTCTTATCGCGGAAATAAATCGGATACCCAAAGCCCGGCAATTAGCAGTAAATATTGTTCACCTCGTTCTGGATAATCCGCGCTTAAATGCCAGCCGGTTCGTTCGACTTTATCCGGTAGTTAGTTAAGCTCCAACAAACCAATTACAGTGTCCCGCGTCGCACGAAGGAGCACTGACTATCGTTGGATCAAGGACGAAGTAAACTGCGCGGTTAGCTTGACGTTAAGTGCGGAACAGCTGATCCTTAATGACCAATTCACAGAATTAGGCGGTGTAATTAATGGCCGCGTAGACGAGCCGTTACGATACGGTTACCGACACTTTGACGCGTGCCGCGCCAATGACGGAATATCTTCACTGACGAACGACAACATTTTCAAGAATTCAGTAAACAGAAATAGGTGAACCGTAGATTCATTTAATCGCACGAAAAATTGGTAGATGCGACGTCGTTTTGTCCAGCAAAAGGAAGGCGGTAAAAAATAGTCAAATTTTGGGACATTTAGAATTTCAACGAGACATCATTTCATAGGTTCAATCAACATTCGATTTTCTAGTGCAGACTAGATCTTTTGTTTCTTTCAAACACTCATTATCCATTATTTACATGTAATTAAAGGTGGGCAGAATTTTATTTGCATAATAGACTAATCAAAACTCTACACAACTTGGGATCAAACTTGAGAAAAGAATTATTGAAGAAATTTTTTTCATTTCGTTAAAAAGGAGAATCGAATGACAGTCTGTTTCTGACTTTATATTCTATACGAAGTTATCTATAAACAAGATTAAGTTGATTCAATAATCAGTTGATTCATAGTTAATGAAATTGAACGTTGACGAATTATTCTATTATGTAAAAATTCTCTTGTACAAACACTTTTGTCTCCTAACTACTTCATGCAACGGAATTATACTGTGTAACCAAAAACGTCTCTACAACTTTATCAATTTTCTAAGTTTGAGAGCCAGTAACACTTGTACAAAATTTAAGAAACTAACTTTTTAAATAAATTTTACAATTAAAAACCTCTTTAGAAACTTGTATTGTGGCATATTTTACGATTTGTATAATAAATATTCCATGGAAATATTTACTTCTCTGGTTATTACACAGTTATTCCCACTGCTTCATAGAATTGCTCGTAAAGAGCATGCTCCGGCGTTATCTTATCTGTGTTCCGCGATCGACGACAACAGGATCCAGTATTTCCTTTATAAAAACAGCCATCCCAAGACCGGCGTTACTATAGAGAGCGTAGAGAGGATATAATTTATGAACAGTCATTTCTCACTTTTTTCATGCCGAAGGCGAGAGTGAAATGGAATGAGAACGAGTCAAGAGACCAAAAATGAACAAGAAATGGTACAACGCAGACGAAACATTGATACGTTGTCTCGTTCCGTTTTTTGAATGTCTAACACCACATCCTTTGCCCAGTATGTGGTTATGGTTTGATGGAATGACTGGTAGCGGATCTAGTACGAAGTACTCGGGCTAAATATAGCATTCATGGAGTAAGTATTGTACATAATTATACTTGCAAACGTTTTTTATGGAATTTTTGTATAAAGTAGTACCAGAAACAATCGGTTGAAAATACACAAATTTTACTTTTTTGTTTTTATAACTCGTTAGTTACCATAATTTACAATTCTGTAAAAAGAGTCTTATAACTATTTTTCGTAACGTAATAAATTACTGAAAAGTATCGAATAATTGTCACAATATAAAAGTGAACGAATTGAAATTTCTTTTTGGAATAAATGAATAAAATACTTGTTCGACTACAAAAGTGGTGAATCAAATCAAGGTACAACTAGGCACGTTCAACTTAAAGTCCATACGGACATATTCTAGCATTTCCGTGCAAATAGCTTCCAGCAGACGTGAAGTACTATAGGATGAAGAATATATGTATGTCTAACTAACAGTACGCTCCCAGTTAGCAACAAAATTGGAACAATGACAGCGAACGAAATAAAAAGAGCAAGGACATGACAATTTATCACACAGAGGGTCGATACAACCATATTCATGCAACCTAATTACACAATAGGTCGTTAGCACCCTAGAAATCGAGCATTTTCACAAACCCAATTTACAGTTGTGCAACGAATACAGCTACATTGTGCTATTCTTTTACCATTCATCCTAGAATCGGTACCCAGTGTTACAACCTTTCCTCAGCGTAAGGAGACTCAGCAAAACTTTGGGTGTGTTCTCCTAATTGTAGTTGCAGAGCCGGATAGTTCGTCAGCTGATAGGGGTGATCTTAACATGACTAGTAGTGGCATTGGTATCCTGATATTTTAATTGTGGCTGAGATAGGATGGTGCGGGGTTTGTTAGCCTCTGGTATGTCCTAATCGGGACGGGTATCCAGCTGCAGACAGCGGTTCGTGTGGTTAGTAGAGGAAGGCGTAACTTAACGAATCTGACGTACACGGGTCATCGACATCGAAGACTCCGAGTATTAGGAGGCAAGAGGTTAGAGAAGGTATCCGGATGATTAGAATAATACACCATACCGTGTGGTACAGTTTAAGAACCTGCCAAGACTTGCCCACCTCACTCCTCGTTTGGGAAAAAGTTCAATGTAATTAAAAGGCTCCCCCCACATGGGTTCCGGAATTCGATAGGAAGGTTGAGCCTTCCCACGTTCAGGTGTAGATTATACATTATACATTTTGGAACTGATTTTTTCCTGAAGAGTCCAGCACCAGTTGCAATTTATTTTGTGTTTCATCCTCGGTGTCGAAACGTTGTCCCTTGAGCTTCAATTTCATTTTTAGGAAGAAAAAAAAAGTCACGAGGCGCTCAGTCTGACGAATACGAAGGGTGTGGAATTACCGTCATCTTGTTTTCTGCAAAATATTTTTCGTTGAACTTCTCACTTGTGTTGTTCCTGCATAACCATACATAGATAATGTGAGAACATAACACATAACACAAAGATACATTGAAATTTTTCTAAATTTTGGAATTATTCAAATTTTTATTAAGAGTTTTTTTTTTAATTAAAAGGAACATGTATACATTTTTAATTAAATTGAAAGGCATTCGGTTGAATTCAATCATTTCAATTCACTTGACACTTCACTGGCAAAAATCCTATGTCCTGGGTGCAAAGAAACGCAGGTCAAGATAAACGTTTACCTAATTCATCGTAAATGTCTGATGAACCTGAATACATCCATAATTAAACCGGCTAGTTTAGGAAGTTTAAATTATATCTGCCGATACACGACCACGGGTGGTTGTAGTTAGCGGGAATAATGAGAATTTCAATATTCACATTCTGCCTAGAGGCCTGATAATGCTGAACATTGATGTTAATGAAAGAATTACGATGTAAAGTATTCATCCGCTCGCAGCGAGGTTCGTTTAAAGCCCACGCGTTTTCTGGTTTTGCATAATTAAAGTTCGTTTCAAAGTATTTACGAAAAAGATTGGAAATTGAATACACAGAGTGGAAAGTATTAAAGTTAGAGAGAAACATTTTACAAAAATTAAAAAATTTAATAGCCAGCCAAGGTATCCGAATAGCTCAGCCCATCAAGTAAGAGGAACTCCGTTTGACTGGGTTTGACGACTCGGCCACCCGGAAGGAAATGACTCTGGCTAGCCAGGGCTGAGAGCTGCAGAGATTAAGGTTGTAGAGATTTGACTGTTTTCTTTTTGCAGTGGGGTCAGTTTGGGTCCGGTGCCCTCTATAATTGAGGTCTTTGTGGTGTTGGTAATCGCACAGAATTTAATTATCAAATCGAGATATCTGTGTTACCTGAAGAACTGAGTTGCACTCGTTACCAATTTTAACGGATGCATATCCACGTAAACCACATAAAGGAGGGATTCAGAAGCACAACGGCAGCTCGTGCAATTATCATATTAATAAACTATAATGTAATAATATTAATGTATAATTTTAATGTAATTAAAATAACTATAATGAGCTAGCCTTGCAAAGTCAAATACTTTTTGGAATACTAACTCTACTTTCTTAAAAACACGCATATGTTCTAGTCTGAAGCGATATTTAAACGTATTTCGAAAGATTGTATAAGAATTTGAAAATTATCGATTTAACGTTCGTTTAAATTAAGGTGTTAATATTTTTTCAATAAACAAAAATGAAATTCCTGTTGCGTACAGATAAGACACAGGAATACCAAATCAAAGTTATTTCAGTTTAAGAAAACAATTTTTAACCATTTCTTTTACAATTTCTTTGAACAAGCGCTATTTTTTAATAGCTGGCAACCATTTAAAAAATCAAATAATTGAGAATGTAACCTGACTTGTTCATTTTATAGTGAAATTTTCAAAAATATGGAAACTAAAATTTACTATATGAAAACTGATTCAAGTTAATGCTGCACCAGAACGCACCAGTTCAGTAATGCAGTACTAATGACCCAGGGGTTATATTTGCCATTATTAGACAGGGTATACGACTGCTATAATGTATAATACGGTAAACAAATAGTAGTGAGAACTCATTCTTTGTCATGTATTGTTGGAAACATTCAAGTCCACTATTTAATGGAAACCACGAAAAAGTAGTGAGTATTCTTTCATCGTGATAAGATACAATGGGACAGGAGTGAGTTGGATTCCTGAACGTCTAATTAAACATTCTTAAATATCAATTCAAAGATTCCTTCTCTTTACCATAAAATTCCATATGGAAAAGATAATTGTATTATTTCTTATTACAAAATGTATATTCTGGTAAATACATATTGTCGTAATCTCAATCTGTATTATTAAATTTGTGAATGTTATATTGATTTAGACTGCTGTATATATTAATGAACTCGAGGAGCATTATAGTATATTTCTTATTCCTGCTATTTTTGTTACTACATTTGCTAGTTTACTCTAATTAGTAAAGTTAATTAATTGGGATATTCTAGTTTAAATCGACAGTTTCATTTCTCATATACAAATTATATACGTAGGTATATACATAATTTAGATATAATGTACAGCGTGTGCCGCCTATTTTGAGGAACTTGGATTTCTGAAATTAGACGTTTTATAAAAATATATTCCAAATAAAAGATCCATAAAATTGAAAAACAACATGTATTATAGTAATTACTTCTTTCGTGCTTGTATTATCAATATGTATTTGGTTTCTTTTTTACAGTACATTAAACATTTTACTCTAGAATTCAAGGAGGTATCGAACATCGAGTAAAAAAGTATTAAATATATGGAGTTAAAATTTAATAGATATTGGTCAAAATGTTATCGGATAATTTACTCGTACTTTACGACCGTTAATTAAGGTCACTCAATCACTCTTATATACTATACATTATATACCCTTTAAATATTTAAATTCTTCTTCAATGGTTTAATAAAAGAGTCACTAAGCATTGTAAATAAGTATGTAATAAATAACCTCATTAATATTAAATTTAAGCCTTATGATTTAATAAAAGTCTTGTAAATAATAGCCTTGTCATATACGCATACATACAGCAAAGAATTAAATCGATAAATAATGTTTCCTTCAATCCCTGTACATTAAATTTGAATTAAAATAAATTTCAACGTTTTATTCTGTTATTAAATATTCTTTATTTTTATCGAGTGGCGTAATTACATCTTTTTGATTTTTTTATTGCAATATCGTCAATACATAGTTTATTAAGACACTTGTATTCTACTCGCTCTTAAAAATCTAATTTGTTTTTTTTTTTTTTAAACTCAGAACAAACTGTACCACAGGCACATCAAAATAAGTCTTTTGTACTCTCTATTGTGAAATTGATTGTATACGTTTTACAAGTGAACAGAAGCTTACAGTTACACGATTTATGACCCTTCAAAAGAAAACCAGAGATACGGAAAAACCAATTATCGATACTGCTGAGTACGAAATAAATGGAGAACGAAAAACGCACAATTGATACGAAAAAGGATTTCGTGCTGACAAACGGAATTTTTAAAACGTCTCAAACATGCCAAACATCTCTTTGATAAAATATCAATTACCTACAAATCTGAAACCATCGGGCTGCCTTAAATTTCTCCCACCGACCATTAACTGTTAATATTTAATCTTTTTAAAATCGTTTTGTGTTACGCTTCGTAATTAACGAAGCTATTTCTTCTCCGCAATGTTTCTTTTAAAATCGGTTTAACCCGTTGCTTTATGATAATTTAAACTTGCGGCGCAGATTATTATCCAGATATAATAAACACGAGAATATTTGTTAGTATATATTTGTTTATTTCATATGTATATCTTTAGATACGTGTGCACTAAAGCCATTAAATTTGAAAAATAAATTATTTCACACGTACTGATTCTAGCTTTAAATATGACATTTGGCGGTTGATGATCTGATGAAAGAGAGATGGAAAAACACAGTTTGTTTAGCCTTGGGTTAAGTATTTAAGGCTATTTAACTAATTACGTATTTAAATTCTGTCGTGAAAAAATGATTTTCCAATTAAAAAAGACGAATTTATTCTTTAATTCCCCTTCACATCTTCAGTCACAAAGAATTTATTGCCACTATACAATGTATTAGTTTTGTACCAAAAAGTCCTAGATTGAATACAAAGAAGCAGGTGACAAATGTAATTTGGCGAATGCAAGGAATGAGTGGAATTAAATCAGTGAGAAGTTTAAAGGGAGATTTCATTAGAGAATTCCTGGAGCCTCGGCCTTTTAACGTATTGGAGTTTCCTTGTTACTCTAAAATTGTACCAGACAACTTGAATGAACGATTTCCATATCGATGGTTTGGGAGTGGAAACACCCGACATTGGCCTGCTAGATTGTCAGATTTAATTTTATTTGGCTTCAATCGTTAACTTCATTTTGAAATTTCGGCCAATGAGTACATGTATTTTATACGAGGCGAAGCTTCCGTTTAAAATAATCTCTATCTACTCCTCAATCGTGTGAATGAGTGTGACGATTCGTTGTTATCCGTTTTTGTCACTTGAAAGCAGGAGTTACTATACTCACTTAAATAATAAGAGTCTCCTCAACATTTTTATAATATCTATCGATGGGTTGTCGACTCGAAATCGCACTACGGGCTTTAAGTGGGAAAGGTAGGTGGAATTTGATTGGCCTTGTCTCTCTTCAAAACCGAGTTTACTCAGATTTGTTTACACTGAAAACAAGAATTCGAAGAAAAAACGATTACGTCTTCCAAACGGTTTACTTCTCGTCTAATTTTAAACCGTTTAAATATGTTTCGTAACTCTTTCATCGTAAGAACTTTATGAATCTGAATAAAGTAGTTTTATTATGACTAGGTAAAACACATTAAACTTTACTTTACTATTTTGATAACTCATTATTAACCTATACGCCTTGGATTGCAGGCAGTGTCGAGGTTCCCATTGAGCCAGAAATTTCAAGACACAGCAGGGGTAACCATGCAACCCGCTCAGAGGGAGAGTGACTCTCGAGGAGGGCGGTAGGTGCCTTTTACCGGCAGAGTCATCAAAAGTGACACTTGCGGAGGCGGCCACGGGCCGTAAGGTCCGTTTGATGATAGGTGTAAAGACCTCCACCCATTATTGCTATATGTAAACTCGCGGCCAAGTCCGTGGCTAGATTTAATAGTGCGAAAAATGGAGTGGTCAAAAAAACCAATACGCTGCCACTGGTTTTGACCCCCTACTCTTATCGGGGAAAGCTTGAAGCGTGGTGGTGGGCCTGAAGGCAATGAAGGCGAGCCAGAAAGTTGCCTGACCCTAACCACCACACTTTGCTGCCCCTGTCACAGGCCAAGACAACTGCTGGAAATGGCAAGTCAAGGAAGGCCAAGACTCACCTAAGGCATTTGCTCAAGGATGACAGCGATTATGTTGACCGTGTCTTATTCTGGAGATTTTCCGTTCCGAAGACAGGTCTAAGGTTGATCTCGCACTTTTGATGAGTGAAGCTACACCAGCCAGGGTGTCCGAGTCACTCAACTCATCAAGTACATAAAGGTTTGTGTGAGTGGGCTGAACGAAACAATCATCCCGAAGGAAGTGACCTTGGTGTTAACCAAGGCTTAAGACTGCGCGGAGAAGGACCTCGAGATCAGAGAAATCCTGAGGTCGATTTGAACACGGTGCCTCTTATCTGCCACCTGAAAAATGGCAAAGGCCGGGAGACTTCTGACGGTAGGGGTGCTACTGGTGCCTGGGGACAGGACATGCCCGACAGCGGTGCACTGATGCGAGCAAGTGCACGACGGCCCATAAATGTTCGCTTTGTTCTGACTTATGGAGACTTCCGCGCACAAAATGAGGAGCAACAGTATGCTCCTCCCCCTTTTACTGGTAAAAAAGGCAAGTACCGTTGGCCTGGGGTGAGCGCGGTAACGGCGATGGTGACGTCAGCTCCAATGGATGTGAACGTCACGGAAACTGTCGCCACGACTATGAGAGGATACCGAAAGGAACTGAGGGGCAGCCATTAAGTAATGGCGCCTAGATTTATCCTCTGAGCCAACATTAACCACTTGCACGGAACACAGAACCTAATTACCGCACCTACCACTACCCACTTTGGATGAACGATGAGGGTGTCTCGATGGCGATCACGGGGGTGGATCCATAGTGGACTTGACGCTTTCCCCATCGTCACGCATATGGTGTAGGACTGGTACGTGGTAGCGGGTACGCAGATCCTATAGAACCATCGGTATATTCGCATGGTCTTCTTCATTCCCTCCCCCAAGCTCGACAGTCTATTCTGTAGTAGCAGCAGTGGTAGCTGAGCCGATCCACAGCTGGCCAGCCGACTGTCGAGGCGATCCGACCGCTCCTGCTGGAGTGTCTGGTTAGAAGTTTCGGTAGCCTTATCTACCGATCGGTACAGGTACTGTACGGACATGGTTGCTTCGGACAGTAACTGCTTCGTATAGTAATGGAGGTGACGACGCGCTGGCATTGTTCCAGCGACCAGGACACGACGCAGCATACTCTAGAGGTGTACACCACCTTGACGGATGAGCGCCTTGGTGCGATGGGGGTAACTGGGGAGGGAGAGGTCATCTCGCTGACTTGGCGTGACGTGGGCCAAGGACAATGAGAGAAACTGAATGGCCGTGGTCTCCTTCTGCGAACATATAATGTCACAAAAGGAGGCAGCGAGGCGGTGACACGAATTCGCTGGCAGGAGTCGCAAGAGGTCCCCCTAGTCAGTCACCTTACTCTCCTGCTTCCCCATTGACAGAACGGGAGAGACAATAAACCGTCCGCATTCCTCTTCACAGACATCGCTTATTTCGCGAGGAATGTTGGACCCTTCTCTCAAGAATATAAGATAAAGCCCGTACCGAAAGCGGTCAAAGGACGAACCACCTTCCTGACCCTGTGTCGCTGGGAGCGGCTCAAGAACCGTGGCTTTGATTCGTCGTTGAGCATGCCGACACCATAATACGGAGAGGATTGGTAAAAGCTTCTCTCCTGATGAAGACACTGGCTACGCATGGACGCCATACCACGCAGGGGAGGGGGCATATTATGCTGTTTGCACTTCTCATGTTCGGTATCTCCGACGACTAGGAATCCCACACTACCCTCGACTAACCCCATGGGATCAAGGAAGACTTTGAAAGGTTCTCGTCGCTTAAAAAAAAAAATAGATAACCACGCAAACTTTGCACCGAGAATTATCGCAATTTAGTTCAAATAAAACGGGAATAAATTGAATTTTGCAACTGAATACATATTCAATAATCTTTTTGATACGATTCTATTTAATTCTAACTGATTGTTCAACGATAGGCTGAGTGTACGTTGCTTGTTTGTTCTTGCGTGTACGCGGTTGAATAGTTAACTTTGACGTATACAGCAACTAAATTAATTGTAAGGTAGCTGGTTAAATCAATTTGTGCTTTTTCTTTTCTTTTACACACAGAAGTACCTAGTATCAATTGACAAAAACAGAATCTCTTTATTTACATGAAAATTTTCGTCTATGTATCTCATGTATATTATAAAAATTGAAATATGTCTAGTTTGAAATTCTGTCACTTTTACAATATCTTGGATTTATTTCCAGTCAAATTCTCTTCACTACATCTATGTGAAACTATTTTTCCCGATAAAAAAATGTATATAAAATACCTTCTTGCAATTGATAACAATCAGAACTGTGAAAGCCTATGCGAATTAAATTGAAAGCTTTTCGTTGAAAAAAGCATTTTTATGTTTTCGCTGAATACTGCAATTGCTAAAATAGTTTTATTAGGAAATAAAGTTCTTTTTATTCCAGCGTAAAAACAAATGGGACATTCTATTAGGTTGTTCGGAAGGTCATTTCCTTTTTTTTTTTTGGTGAAAATGAAACATGATTTTTTTAGAATCTATAAACATTTTATTAAATTACATATTCTCCATTTTGGAAAACGAAAGCACTTTCCAAACGACTCAATATATGTTAAAGCAGAGAGTATTATTTACGAAAAAGTGAAATGAAACAGAATGTCAATAATTAAGACGATGAAATTAATAAGCTTGTCTATTATTTCAAAGGTTCAATGTAATCCTTTGACTTTTTCCCATCTTCATAACAGAAAACCCATTTATTTTCATAGTAAGGAGCGCACAGAGATGATTTACTGTCAGACGGATTATGGTATGAATGTTGCATGACGAATGCATTTCTGAGGAAGATAAATTATTTCGAAATACAACGAAGTTGTAGAGTTACTATTTTAAGAAACTTAAAGGTACAAATATTAAGAATGTTACAAACATAGCCGAAAGTAGATTAAAAATGTTACTAGATTTCGTAATAATTATTAGCGCTTCAGTAACAACTGAAACCTTAAATTTTCTATTGGCCGTAAGAGCGGAAATCAAGTGAATTACCAGTAAATTATTGGTAAGTACACTTTTATAGGTGTTTCAAAACTGCAGTCAAAAAACTACGACTGTTCTATAGTAGTTTAAATCTCATTGAACGCGTAACAAAACTTCAGCCTGGTCTTATCTGTATGTGCTGCCCAGGGTTACGAAGACGTAATAAAGCGTCTTCTTTAGGTGGATTCGCCGTGTTTCGGGATGTTTTGTGAACTTTATAAATTGACAAAACTAGATGTGTCGATATTATCCTGTATTTGATAGAGTCTTCGATCATACAGAAGTATCGAGGAAAGAACTTTGCAGAGTTATGTTGAGAGCAAACTTTGGCACAGGAATGTTCGATCGAATGGTCTATTAAGGATACCAGATTCCAATTCTACACACCATTCATAGAAGTAGGTACATACATAGATGAACGCAGTTATTTCAAATGCAATCACGTTCCCTGATTTAGCTTATGTTAGTTCACACATAACAGTATGTCTCATTTATCGTGACGGTCTTAAATATTTCCGATACTTTTAATGATACGAAAAAATTACCTAAGAATGTTGTCTCGGTCTCTCAAGTCTAATATTTCGATTTAACACGATTTTTCTCGAATTATTGGTTTCGTTTCTCCTTTTTGTTGTATTCTATATAAAAATCGTTCCAAAAAATACATTACATTATTTGTGTCGGGCATAGAAACTAGACTTACTATTAACTTTGATGAAACACGAAATACATTCATATAAAAACTGCTATACTGAACAATTACTTATTGGGTATTACATTCTTGGGTTATATTTTCGTTATAATAGCACTTTGCTATCGTAAATTAAAAGAGGATTTAATATTGGTAGTAAAGGTGTAGTTGATGCAAAACCCAAACGAGCCACCGAAGTGGGGAAAAAGGAGCAAAGCCAACTCTAATGGTTATGACTGGATTGGGTCAACTAACTATCTGGCCGGTGGAGAGAATACATTCTCAATTGCGATGAGTCGCGTTTATCCCACGATTTGGAAAATAGAGCAGTTTATACCGAAACTGGCAAATCCTCCACTAAGGATCCATGCAATACATTACAGCTATCAAGGAGTTGGATGATTTTTTCGAACCGAAAGTAATTAAACTTGTATTTTTGGGGAGGAAACGCATGAAAACATAATTTATTATTATATTACGATTAGAAGTATAAAAAATAATTAGCCTAAGAAAGAACTAGAGAAACCCCACACACTTGTTGTGAACCCCACACCTCCAAGTAGATATACTTGGGTTTTCATTTATTAAGTTTTTTCTCACGTATGAAACAATTTTTCATATCGTCACAACTAAAACAAACAAATAAATAAATTGTTCCGAATGCGATCCAGCAGTAGTATAAAAAAAATAGTGTGGAGAAAATAGAACATATGTCCAATATTTAGTTTGCGTAATCACTCAATTGTACTTGAGCATTGGTATTACATTCTTGATTTCGAAGAGGTTTCGGTGAATCGTGTACTTGGGACCAGTGTAGAAAAAAATGATCGATTGTCATTGTTAGTTTCTATTTCAGATGTTATGGGTAGCAATAAAGTTGAAATACTTTTCTTTTTTACTCTCAACAGGACTTTAAGGGATTTAGAGGGTCAACGATTTCTAGTGAAATTTATAGAGAAGCCATTTCTAATGAAATTTCTGTTAATGAAATTGATTAAGAAGTGCATCATAGTTTGGTGATTGGTATCCACAGAAATATATGAGAAAAAAGACAGAACACTGAAGTATTAAAAAAAAAGTCAAACATTATTTACACAAAGTGGTTGCCCTACTTGAACCCCTCCATCGGCGTTGGTTACGTATAACTCAGCCTTGCCACTACATGGCGCTAAACCGATATATACGCGTTGCCGATGAATATTTTTTCGGTCTGCTGGAAATGTAAGTCATGCCGACACTTCAGCCGGGCAAAGTTTTTTCTTCGGTTGTTAATGTCTATGAAATCCAATTGTATCTAAGGTTTTCGTCTTGGGTAAAGAAATGTTTGTAAAACTACAAAAACAATGCAAAGAAACTACACACATCGGCATTTGTTCAAACTTTGACGTTAATTTATAACTATTTACGACCAGAAACGATTAATAAATTAAATACCACTATATTCGAGAAATTCTTTACCTTTATATTACATTCACAAGATTTCGAAAAGAATAATTACCCTTACCTTTACCTATATGTTAATTATTTTCCAACTGATTTAATACCAAATTGACTTTCATTTCTATCAATGATGAACCTAACTCTATTTAGAAAAAATAATTTATACAAAATTAGAAGACTAATTTTTGAAGATCGAAGTATTAGGCAAATGTACTATGTGACAACTAATTAAAAATATTTGAATGATAGCACACGGTCAATCGCAGGAATATCGTACAGTGAATTATGGTAGTCTAGAAAAGTTGAAAAGCACGTTTATTGAAATTGTCAGGTTTATAGTAACTGATAAAAGTTTTCATTCCGACTAGTACAAAAGTAAATGCGAACAAAATGAACAACTACTAAAGTATACTGTGGCAGGTTTTCCTGTGATTTCCTTCTACTATTGTACACTAACGAGATTTATATTTCATACGGTGAAGGTGTAACAAAAAAATGGTGAACCTGATTTTTGAAATGCATTCCAATTCAAAGTTTGAAGTTCACACGAACATAGGGAATCCATCAGACTGCGATCAGGAACGACATACGTATCTCGAGGCTAAATCGAAGAACCTCCGAACCGTTGGATGTTCATGCAGGAACACTCAAGGCTATTTCGTCGTTCTCATTTTATTTCTCTCGTATCAATCGAAAACAAATGTCTTATCGACTGGAAAACGCTTTTCACGATTTTATTTCCTCGCTCCGTGTACAATACTGGAGACAATCGTGTCAATCAATTTCTATCCCGGGTCAGTGATTAATGGCTGTGACCCGTCGGAAAAATTTGGCAATTTAAAAACGTAATTATAGCCATGTCCTTCGCGCGGCCCTTTATTCCATCGTTGTGAAATGTTTTGTCCGCTTGTGACCAATACAGCTGTGCCACTTGTTACCACTAAGATTACAACAACAATTGCGAGCGTGAATACCTGACCTGCTGACCTGCTTCAACACTCCAAACAGCCGATAATTGGATGCCAACAGAATCTCTATAAAAGAGGACAGAGAATAATGACGAATGGTAAGGACGATAGGTGGAACGGAAAGGGAATGGCAAGTTTACATATCACGACAGAGAACCCACCAAGTTTGCGTGATTGTACTGATTATCTGACACGATAGCTGTTTGCGTATCTATCGTAAAGAGGTCCCAATGGGTGCAAAATTGTGCGCGATTAATGGTCTCGTTATAGCACGATAAATCGTTTCGTGTCCGAATATCGAATAACATCTCTGAATTGATAATACTATTTGATAATTTTACCTATACCTTCGAATTGTATAGCTGTAACGAAACTTGCGGTACACATGTTTTCTATGATTACGATCATTCCAAAAATGCATGTTACTCGAATATCGAGGAACGTGACTTTTTCGAACACTTTCAAGACACTACGTACAAGTTGTAATATGTACGTTTAATAAATTTAAATGTATACTCAAAAATCATTCAATTTTCGTTCAAAAATCTACATACTTTCTCAAACTCGAATAGTCAATGTTACGATACTTTGAACATCTCCGCGCTAACACTCGAACCATGTTGTCGCATCGTGAGTCTAACACGTTATATAATATAGGAAGTATTTTCTTTAACGCGAGTTAAAGAAAGTATCTAGAATATCTTAATATTATAAATATAACACTTATGTCAAAAAACAAAAAGTACAATTACTATTTTTATATGTTTATCGAAAAAGAAATTCTACGATTCAATGATTTCCGTAGCTGTAAGCATTCGTGTTTCACAAGCTATGCTTTGAAAATGTAAATTTCGTCCAGTACCGTGTATCGTATCGCAATATTTAAATGTGCCGAGTTTCTCACTACTGTCGACGTTTCTATTTAGTCAACGATTCCATTGATCCGAATCCGTCAAATTTCTAAAGGGCAGAACAATAGATACGTCATTAAAAAATTTCAACCTGCGGCTAAAACGTCCAACGGAATTTGCCGCGTAAGAAGCAAGAATGCTGAACTTTCTCGGTCAAGACTCTTTACCTACAACTCCTAACAGTTCCAAACTCGTGGCTCGTTTCAGCCAGACACATGAAAATCCAGTCTGAATGTATCCTCACGAATGCAGCCCCTACGCGTGCTTCGGTATACGTGACTTCACGTGTGAATCTTGCAGCTCAAAGTTGCCCCGAAGCAACCGGAAAAACGATTGTTCGTGGGCTCGAAAAGTTCCGAGCTTTTTATCGTTCTCGAATTCTGCCGCAGGACAACCTTCAGACAAGCTCAAGCGTCTGATGGAGAAACGTGAGAGAGGGGATAGACACGCAGACAGAGGAACAGCAGGGCAAAAGCAAAGCGAAAGAATGCATGGCGCGTATCGTTTCAAAAGCATCTGAGTTATCAGATGCGATTTGACCCTTTAACTTTCCACGCGGTCTATTTTTTTTTTTTTTTTACGTCGTAATGATCTCTGCCTCGTCTTCTTCGGCTCGGTTAAGCTAAGGGCTCTTGGAGCAGCACAAACGCAAAGATACCTAAAGAATGTGCGCAATGATCGTTCACTTTGACGTTCGTACTTTGAATGGCGTTTTCTTCTTTAAGTTTTTTTGTGTTTATTTTTACCCTTAAAATGAATAGATTCCTTTTTAATCTTCTGTCGGAGAATTACAATGCGGTCGAACCCTTAAAAATGGATAAAATGAAAGTTTTTTTTTTACATCGAAACGAGTTATAAATAAACCAGGAGTATCGGTGAACAATTTCCGATTGAAATGCGAGTCCTGTCACGAAATTGTGTTCGGCTATTTACAGTATAAAAATAACATTACGTATTAGAGCAGAAAAATCATTTTTAGTTACACTCGTGTATATTTTAAAACATACCGAAGCATAACAATGGCTCGTTAATAGTGATTTTAACTAATGTATGATTCAGTACTCTCGTTTCATATTAAGTAATTATTAAATTAATAGATGTTACATGAAAAATTTTGGCAATCTAACACCTTGCCTTTGTTAGGTTCGTTGATCTTACCGAGGAATACATCAACATACCTGAAATTTTCTTAAATTAATGTTTACTTAATATGTAACAGTAAAGATCATTACAAGTTCCTATATTAATTAAGTATATAATAAAAATTGCAGATATAACGCTATGTGAAAACTTGTTCATTATATCCTTAACTGACTCATAAAGAAAGAAACTAAAATGACAATACGTTTAATAAATTAAACATGCTAATGGGAAACATATATTGATAACCAAGATTCAGATTAAATTTATTACGTATTATTATTGTTGGAAATAGTACAGTGATGCTTACCGATAAAGTTCAATACATTTTATAGTAAAGTTTACATTCTTAGAGAGCTAATTCACTTCTTATTTATAGTTCGGAAAGATTGCAAATATGTCAAAATATGAAATTTCTACAAACTGAAGCAAGCATTTATGAATTCAGAAACTCTTAACGTCAAACGTTGCAGAAACAACACTTTAACACTTTGAAACCTTTAATTATAACGTATTTACTCCATAGTATAGGAAACAGCCTATACTTTTTACTTCAAAGTAAGAAAATAATTTACAGTAAATAAATGTTGAACAATTTATAAATTATCCATAGTGTACTAAACCTTAGAAGATTTCCGTTCTACGAGAAACTCGAGTATTTATAATATTTATACATACTTCGTGATGTACGAAACTATTCGACCGTGCATGTTTGCTATAATGATTCCAACATTCTAACACGCCGAACGTTAAAAAAAAAACCAATAAAAGGCTAAAAGTTAGACACATCCGCAAACATGAGCTGTCGCGACAATCAAGCAGGCTTGTTGACCCGCGGTATCAAACAGAGGAAAAAGTCCCAATCAAGCAATTCAACCTCCAAGCGTTTGTTTATTGCATAGTTCGTAGAAAAATAGAATAGAAAAACGATTGACTGCGCACGGACGGGATTTGAACACCGACACAATCTCAGAGGTTGCATAAAAGAACCGAACACAAGTTTCTGTAGTTCACTAATCGTAAGTGTCAAGTTGAATCGGACCGTATCGGGCGTACTTTCTAGTAATAGAAGTAAAATGTATGAAAGGAGACAATCCAATTTCCTATCCACTGGCTCGAAATGATGCTTATCGACTAGCCGGAGGTGGAAGATATTTCTTCCTTTATCGAGGTAACCGCGACTCCTCTACCTATCTTCCTTCTTGTTCCCATCTCCGTCCTTTTACCACTAGTCCACTCATAATTTTCTAGGACCGCTTGATAGATAACGTGGGCAAGATTTTTGTCCTTAATCGTTTTATTGTCCGCCCGCTTTCGGACGTACAGTACTTAAACGTAGCCATAATATACGTGCGTAGCTCCTACTCTTCGTTCGTAAATTTGGAATTCGGTCGGAAAGGGTGCGATTTTTTTTAAATTATCAATACGTTAAAATAAATATAAAATGTTGAACGAAATTTTTCTCAAAATCATAAATACGTCAAAAAAATAAATTAGACGTATTCCTGTGTTTGAATTTAAATTCTACACTTCTCAGTATTCGCACATTCGTAGGTTCTATTTGTAATTTGACAAACTGTATTTATCGATAGAGAAGTCTAGTCATATAAAAAGATCTAGTGATAATTATAACTCAAGTACATTTGGCAAGAGTTATGTACAATAAGTCTTAAATGTATATTGAATGTTTTCTTAATTAAAACATGTCATTCTCAGATACACTACACGTATATTATATGTATAACGTATAACATATGACATATAATCTATAATATAATACATAATTTATAATATAATATATTATACAATAAAAATTAAAATGCTATTATTCATTACGGCCCTGTCGTTGGTAAAAATCTTAGCCCAGAAAGTGCCAGAGGAAATTTCCCAGATTAACGCGAGACTGTTTCAGTCTCATCGTTCAGGTGTAGCGATCTGTGGATTTCCATTCCAATAATTGTGCTAATCCATTCATAATAATTTCACGAAGATGTAATGAAAAAATATAAAAATTGTTTGTTTGCATTAGCTGTCACACCGTGTGCAGCATCGATTTCAAGTTCAATTAAACGGTTTTTAAATCCAACAACAGTGGTTTGAGTCTAAAAATATAAAGAACAATGGAAACGATTTGGTACGTTTTATCGAGAATCAAACGTGACACTTTATCGAAGCGTTACTGCTTCTTTGATCGCGCATTTTATGTTCGAATAATGGTTACGGTTTCAGAATATGAAAGAGATACGACAGCTCAGGCTGGGTTGATCACATTTTACATTTTAACACATCAGTTACATTGTACAAGAACGATACATATTTGTGGCACGACGAAGATTAGCTACCAATAGTTGTTAATTGAAAATTTCTATTCCTCCAGTGTTACACGCAATAGCTCATTAAAGTGTTCACGCGACATCGTTAGTTTTAATGTACTAGGCTGCGACAAAGACAATAACCGGCAACGCGATAAAGTTCCATCGATATTGGTACGCCCTGACGATGGAAAATGTTAATGAGTTCCCCGATGAAGTTAAAGGAACATAGTGCTACGATCGGCTAGAAAAAAAAGTTACTAGAGTTGAAGTTTGAATTCAGCACCAAAAGGTCTACGAACGGTATTATCTATGACCCAACATTCGATTGACCCGAATGAATCATTTAACCTTAGTTTTAAAAGAAGGATCAGAGAGCGGCAAGATTAATCGAAACGCAGGACCTAAGACTGATTTCTTTCTGCACGCGATCCATCTAGATTGGAAAAGTTTCTACTTTTACTTTATTGTCGGATAGCTGCACGAAGATCGACGTATTCCTAACGTTTCCGAAAGCCCGCTTTGTTCTACTTCGTCGCCCCGGCCTTTCCTTCGCCCTTTTTACAACGGGAATAACGACTTCTTCCCATCCCACTGTACGTGTGCAAATCAAAAGGAGGTAAAGAAACTTACAGCTCTGAAAAATCTTCGCTATGAGATATCGATGACTGAGCGATTGACGTAATAACGCTGTACCTTTACAAAACGCTACAGTGTACTACAATTACTTCCACTTTATTTTTTAACGCACACTGTCGAAAATACAACGATGCAAAATGTTAATAAAGAACACTGTGACACGAATCGAATGTGGATAAGAATTATTCGAGAAATCGTTAACCTCGGTTAAAGCTATCTCTACGCATGAGCGACCATATATGAATTATTGTACAATACTTTGTAATACAAAGGTCTTACAGACGCTCCTCGTTAGGAGTCTGAATTTTGACCTCGATAAAAGTTTCGATACCCTCTTGTGCTCTTTGCGTTTCGTCAGTTTGTTAATTTAGATGGAAGCGAAAACATATTAGCTGGGATCGAATTTCATTCACTAGTAATAATTGAAATTTTTATATTTGTCATTATAGTGACAAAAAAAGTGAGAAAAGTTCGTGCCGGATTCTAAACCGCGTTGAAATTAAATACTCTTTTCTTGTATGAAAATTTACAAGTTTTATTCGGGATGATAATGTTAATAATGTTAATGTCAATGGTTAATAACGTTACTTAATATTTGCTTCGGCCGATCATATTGTTACGGAATTTTTATATTCTCAATGTATATCCTCGTCAGGTACTAAGAAATTTTTTATGTGTAACAATGCATGTTTCCAATCTGATAATATTACGAAACTGTCTCTTTTATTGGTGTAAATAAACGTTATCGTTTTATACCCTTGCTGAAGATTAACCAGACATTCTTTTATTTATTTTTCTGAATACGTCCCCAAACTATTCGACGTCCTCTCTAAATTATCCTGTATAAAATTGGACAAAGTATTGAATAAGACAAAACATCAAGAAACCAGAGAAGCTCCCATGGAATTTGTAATTCCTTTTAAAATAAAACACTTAAAAGGGAGAGAGAAAATGTTGCTGTGAATTGACACCAAACAGTTTTCTCTCGTCTCGTTCGCAATTACTAGAGCAGCGTGAAAAGAACCGGCTTAAGCGCGGATTTGAATTGGTTTCCGCCGAAAGAAACTCACAAAAAGCTGTTTACTGTAACATGAAAAGGAAAAAGAGTATTGATACTTTTGCTGGGAATGGGGAGACGTTTTTCACATTGGCGAAAACTGCAAACAAATAGTAGCCATTCAGCGTGCATGGCTTTGCAAATGATCTACGCGTTTTAAATGCCTTTGACAGGGTTGAAAGGGCTTCGAATTTCCAATGGATCTCGATTAGATTCACCGTGAACTGAATTTCGAAACGGCCTTTATCGGTTCCCTGGTCGCCATCAATTAAACTAGCCCACCAATTTTCCAATTCTTGGACACTTTTCATCATTCCTCCGCAAAACAAATGCGCATTCACAAACACATCTTTCCGTTCTGAATTAATGTAGATATCTCGAGAATTAATTAAAAATGCCTGCATCGATCCCGTATTTCACTACTGTTTCACCAGCTTCATTTATTTAAATTATTATGTAACGGATGTATTGCAATTTCATTAATTATTGATAACAAAATAATATAGATTTTCTTTCGCTTCGGGTTTCATTTTATTTATGAATTGTGCTTCGATAAACTTATTCTATTTAACCTGGAACGCGTGCATTTTATTATACATCAAGCACGCACAATGTATTAATATAGTACATCATATTATTTTTCTATATACCAAAATGGTCTATTGCATGCTCAACCTATATAATATACATAATATACATAATATTTTTATGATTTGCAATAAACAAAGAATATCTTATATTGGCACTAGGGACCTTTTAATGAAATATCTCTCAATTAAATGAACATTTATTATTGGAAGAGACATCGATGGTTTCAATATTTATAAAAAGTGTAAGGTAATTTTAACTTATTCAAACGAAAGAAAAGATAGTGCTAGATGTGAAGTAAATATTATAAAACGGAGTTTGCGATGGTTGTGAAAAAGCATATAGATGATTAATAGATGTTCGCTTAACCAGACTGTACAGTTTAAAGTACACATGAGAGGTGATTTCTAAATTTGCATATACAATAAGGAAATAGATAATGCAACTTCGAAATGGAACTTAGATTACAAAAATGTAGAACTTGTGTGAAATTTATCATTGTAATGAATTATTTATACATGATATCTTAACCAGTGAAAGTATTTGTGGGATGTTATACTTATCGAATGAGTAATTCTTTATCACGGTGTACAAGAAAAAGTTTTAAATAATTTAAGCATCTTTCTTCTCTAAATATTCAATGAAAACCTATCAATATCTATGTAAGTTCTATGAGGAGCTGGAAAGGCGCCATCTAGATGAAGATGAATGTAATACCATGTGTAAGGGGAACGTGGATAACGTTGAATAATTTTCGCTTAGGCGTAAGTCTTTGAATACCAATTAAAATGTTTGAAGCAATACGACACGAAATTCTTGCTAGGTGACATTTTTTTCGGTTCTTTACAGTACTTATGAATCGAGTACAAGAACATTGCTGTACATGGTAATGGCAAAAAATACAAATAGAAAAGGCATTGTATTGAAATCATTATGTATGTAACAACTGTACTTTTCGTTTGCAGTGAGTATGACTTGTATTTATACCTTCTAAAAGTATGTGTACTAAAGTATACTTATACTTTGATTAGGCTTACATACATGTTACAATAAACATACTACGTGACAAACGAGGAGGATATTTTTAGCAATACTTGGAAATTACTAAGGAATAAACGACGAATAATCGATAAAAATATTTTGTACTACTTCAAACACACCATCATCGATCACTATTTTGAACGGATACAACTGGTAGTAGAATACACGATAACCAAATTTTTTTCATTTTTTTACATAGAATCTGGATGTACGCCCTGTCCGGATGTACTACGATTTCCGGTACACACTGCATATCTATATATAGTGTACGATCTATTCATAGTATGGTTTTGGTATATTGCGTTAAAAACCTACACACGTCTCAATATATTGACAGAGCTTCAATAATATCAAATATTTTTCGATTTTTTCTATTTTGTACACTCTACAATGTTATCCGTAAATAGTTAATACTATTGTCAATATTCTATATTGCACAATAATATTGCTCATGTATTCTAAATTTGTTGAGATCTCCTCATCAGAATGACGCGTTTAAGATATATTTTTTACTCGTTACTTTGTTATCGATATTTTAAAAAATATTACTTAAAGTACATGTATTTTAAGAAGACTTCAGATAGAACAGATCAAGTTAATATAACGTATACACAGGCTTGAACGAACATATATGTATATTTCGAACAACATAGGAAATGTTCTAAATTGCAAAAATTTTCGTGTCCTTAATTACTACAATTTGTCTAAGAAGAATTTTTATCGTCATTTATCCGCTAAAATTTGAATGTATTTCGGTAACATTTGTACGAGGTAATGTATCTCTTGGATACAGTGCTAAGTAGTTAATATTAACTATAATTATAAATTTGCTAGTATGTGGAGAATATCTGAACATGTTAATTAAAGTGTTTCATCCAAAAAAGTCAAATAATTCTAGCAACGATAAGATTTAGAGTTTGTAGTTTAGAGTTATTACTGTTATGGTTATTATTCTTATTATTATTGTGCTGCTGATTATTTTGATAGATAATACGTAGTCCATAACCCATAATAATAGTAAAATAGTATATGTTAAATAAAATTCTTCGATTTCCTCTCAACATTTTTGAGAGTAAATCTTTCATTGTTTATTGCTTTAGAATATATCACCAAAAATTAAACGTTTGTTTGTTTTTTCAAATAAATGTTAACATCCGTTGAATTCATAAAGTAACCCTCATAATTTATGCTCCATCGTGTTTGCTCATCGCTAATCCTGTAAGAATACTTTGTTCGCAACTGATACTAAAAAATTTTAGTTACAATACGCTATGGATCATATAGTGCCATGTTGTAGGAAAAACTGACAACCCTTTAAGCGGACAGTGCAAGGAAATCCGTGCGTTAAAGGGGTTAAAATGTATTTTCTCTTCCCAGGCAAGAAAATCGATCGTTTTTTTTTTTTTTTCGGAAGATGCACGACTCTCCGATTCGTTTCCGCGCGGAAATCTGAGTTGAGCCGGAAATTCGTTGATATCGACTTAAAAACAACTTATCACGACGTTCCTTAAATTTCTTATCTTCACCGGTGGCCCGTATTCGAGTTTGAGGGATGCTCCACTTAACATGAGCATCCCGTACGACCGCTCGCGAAATTATTGTCCCCGTTCTGGCGGGGAGTGAGTCACGAATTCGGTCTATATTAAATCAATAACCCAACCGGAAGACTCGGTGCCACCACGTCTGTGTCACTGGCCGCTGGATACTGGGAAATTATACGCCGCTTCCAGTGCACATACACTCCCCGTGTCCAGTGTCATTTTTCTGGGCGTGGAAAAAGTATTCGCGAGAGATCGATCCGTGGAAAAAAGCTAGATATTCGGGGAACTTTCCATTGTCCTTTAGTCCGGGCCTCGGCCATTCGAAATGTTTTTATGAAACAGAAGAAATATTGTAACACAAGGAAAACACGTTTAATTGGTATATCGATCTTCGAGAGAAACAAAAATTCTTCGTCAAGGTTCTGACTTCTGGTTTCTTGTAGCAACGAAACTAGTGAAATATCGTGCGACGGAGAAAGTACGGACAGAAAAAATTGAAGGAAATGTCTACATTGAGCATGGATTCTCCGTTTTCATTTACGGTGTGCAACCTTTCACCCATATATACATATATGCGTTTGATACGTATACGTATGCGATATATTATTCAACATATGAAGGAATCACAATCCGTTAGGAGATTATAATTTTATAAAGGTATAATATGCCTTTGTTTATACCTTTGAACTATTTTTAATCTAATAATCTGAGTTGTTGCTTCGATATGCTAGAATTACATTCCCCTGAGAGGGGATAGCGGAGTGCAAAGTATTTTCAAATTTTCAAACTTTCAAAAATCCAAATATTCAAATTTTATAGAGATTATATTAATAGAGATTAAGTGAAATTGATGGACCTTATTTTTTACGACATAATAGATGTAGACATATACCTACGTTTAAGGAAATGCATAGATAGTGATTCATTAAAATGATCTAATAATGATTCAGTGTTCGATATAGGAATAGAAATTCGATATAGTGCTGGCGATATACATTGATTTAACATAGACTTGAAAACCAGGTATTATAGAGCTTGAATATTCATATCGAATACAATATTGCTATAGTAACAAACTGATAAAAATTCGAAGATGAAATATTTTCATCCTAAGAGTTGTTTGTGCTTTTAAGGCACTTTGGAGTAGGAGTGAGGATAATGAGACAGGTCAAAGTTTAGGACATAGTGTTTCAGAGTATGAATTAGGATTCGATGCCGCAGGGGCGTTAGGATGATGCAGGGTTCAGATGGCGTAGTACTTAAATGACAGGGAAATGTTATCTTACAATGAAAATATTTAGTTACAATAGTTGGTGCATTAAAATGCAAACCTCTTCTATTGCTTTTCAATATTGAATCCATCCTCGAAATAAAACTCACTTATTAAGATGCACTTTGTACGGAGAGTTCCATCTCATGCCACTACTTGTTATTTTGTTTCTTTTCTGCAGCATTTCTTTAAGCGTACAGTACGAAAGAGTATAAAACAATTCTAGTTATAACATCAATTATTTTTCTTGTATAAATTGGATAAAAATATATATAACTTTAATTCTTACCAATTGTTCTATGGTTAATACAAATTCCCCGTTGACTAAAAATATTTTTAATACATAGACAGCTTTCACCATCTACTGACAATTAGTATGATGAAAAGTTCCAGGTTTATGAAAGCTATTTCCTGTAGAAAGGCTTTCCCCAAGGAAAATAACCATAAGTCGGAGAAGTTCCATGTATTCGCTTCTGAGTTGTTTTTGCATTAAGATAGTTAGACATAACTTTAATTCCAAATATACGTTCTGGAGCTTTCCACGTATATAATTATTTTTTAAACATAATCGAAAATGCGATTTATCGATTTTCGACCTAACATTTTGAAACAACCTCAATAAACTATTTTCAGATGTAGTAGATTAGATTGTTTTTCTTGGAATTTGGCTCGCGAGACAACCTCGTGAATATGGTGGAGACAGGTATAATAAATCCCGTCCAAACATTTGTTCTAAAATAATGCAAATGTCTTGAAATTTTCCGACATTCGAAAATGTGTCGCAGCGTATCGCTTGAACTTTATTTAGTAAATCCCAGTTTTTTAATAATTGACACACTATTAATATCTGTTCTTCTTCAGTACATTTCTTTATTGTTGGAACTTTTAGAAATTTTTCCAAGGAACATCTTGGAAAACCTCACCTGTTTTTATTGTGTGTTTCTCATGAAGATGATATTTAAATTGTCGAATCAGAGATCATTAATTATTCAATTTTCCAAATTATGTTGCAACATTTCGGCAGTTTCAATGATGATACGAAGTGCATTGCAATTAGTTACTTTAGATTTGCCCAAAGTGTCCACCAATTTCTTGTTCATAACTTGCTTTTTGCTCCTTCTTCTTTTTGAATTTCTCGGACCTGGTTCAATAAAACAATCGAGCTCATCTGTGATGGAAAATTTGAAATCAAAATTTTATTGTTCATCGTTAAATGAAGTTGATTGAAGTTGTGCTGGTTCTGTAACGCAAGGGAATTACTTTATAAATAAGTTAACAGAGAAATTTATTCTAGAAGTATCTACCTTCAACTTCCGCAATCACAACATATAATACTTTTGTTTCCGTAACTTTGCTGCTTCTTCTCGAGAACAGGCAGTTGTGTCGTAGATTGTTTCTTGAAATTAAAATTTTATTCTAATCTTAAAACTTAAAAATATAGCATTAAACATATCACTTTTTCTTCAGATTTCATATTTGGATATGTGTGCGTGTAAAATTATAAAAATGAACAAAAGTTTTAACTAAGGACCGCTCTAAGGTACAATTATTATATATAACACTAACACGCACACCCACAGATATGTATATAAAGACATTGATACTGAATATCATAGTTTACGATATAGTTAAAATGTGTATCTGAAGTTATTATAGAAAAGAAAATGGTAAGTTTACAAGTTAATTAATGCATTAAATCTTCCTTACCTTCATAAAATTTTGAAGTTCCGTTAATAAAACTTTGTATACTTCCGGAATAATTAAAGATATTACTTGTTTTGATATTTTAAATGATATTTTAAAGAAAGATTAAAATATCATTAAACCGAAATAAGTATCACTTGTCGCTAAAGAAATTTATATTCCTTACAGCTTTCACACGATATTTTCATAACATTTTTTAACCCACCTTCGTTTTTTGAATAAAGTATTTTTCAAACTAATTCCACCGCATCCATGCTGTTTTTTTCCAATACTATTCTTTTTATTAGAAAATGTGCTGCTGATGCGACCAGATACTCTGAAATTTTAATACACCCCGAGATCTATATACGAGCAGAGGTAACAACAAACAGCAGCTCGTCAACTACTCGCGAATAGTTCTGGCCAATTTAAACCCAACATTAGTGGTTGAACCACCAATCTGTATGTGGCATCAAATTTTCAAATTCACTGTTATCGGCGGCTCCAGTTGGTGGTCGTTCGAGCCGAAGAACAGTGGTGGGAATAATTCACTGTTTTATAGAGGAAAAACGCCGCTATTTATTGAGGAGTTGCTGCGTATCTGTTCACTCTTTTATGATAAATACAACAACAAAAGATGTTTCAAGGGTTGAAAATATGCCATCTATTGAAATTCACATGACCGAATTGAATGAAAAAATGTATATTTGAAAGTGTTAAAAGAATTCACACGATTTACTAATCGAAGTAGTTTTGTTCTTTTCGTGCAAATAATAATCGCTTTGAAAATACGAGGAGAAAACTGATGCAACTTTCCTATAATTTCTTTTACGTAAGGTGAAACAAAACACCAACTACAAATAAGCGCGGTGAAAGTAATTCGCATTTGTAGATTTTCACGAAGTTAATGGTGCACAAAAAATATTCAGTTCTTTAAAGCTGTACATTTCAGTAATCCTAAGCGATTACCACGTGACTTAAACCACAAATTACTCTAGAATCTATTCTTTATATTATATTCCGAAATCATAACTATACACGAGGTTTAAATTTTTATTACTAAACGATTGTCCATACCAACACCAATGCAACGACAGGTACTAAGCATATTTCGACTTCCAATTGATAGCATGAGCATTAATCGCATTCCAATTTGCGAAAACGGTACATCGAACTAAAATATATTTTTATAACACGGTTTAACGAAAATGTATTACACAATCTTGTTTCGATTTGAAAAAGTGTTTTGTATTTCATTACTATAATCAGAAGTATATCATTCGCGATTTTGATATACGTATATCTTCTTGGAAGTCTAAGCCAAAAATTGCTTTCGTTTCTTCATCGCGAGTTGTACTCGCGAGAGTCGTAAAGTTACTGGAGTACGAACTAAGAGCGAGAGAGCAGAGAAGAAGGAAAAATGAAATCGCGGGGCCCCTTTTCCAAAGAAAGAGAATTCAGAGTCGGTTACATTCTCGGGAGGGAAATTTCCCAACGCGCTGCTTTCCGCGAGCTGTGAACTTAAATGGCCAGAAGCACAGGCATAACTGCTGCCCTGAAATCCCAATACGCTTTTAAATGTTCCAAGTTTGAACGTGCCAAAAGTTGAGGGAGAGACGCGGCGAACCTGTGTGCAACTGCATTCTACTGTGGCGTTTAAATAGATTGAGAGATTAATCTCTTCGTTATTACGATAATCGTAATTCACGTGTTAGAAGTCACTCGTGTATGTAAAGTACTTGAAAGCTATTAAAGGAAAGAATTGACTTACGATATTTTTTAATTACACGATACATATTATTTTAGTTACGAACACAGTTTACATTTTTTAAATATACATTGTCAAATCTACCACAGTACTGTTAAAATATATCTTTAAAAAAGAAATAATTTGTCGTTAGCCAATTGTTTTGCTTGTAGTTTATAGTCTGTGAACTTAAATATCCAAAAAAATGTTTGGAAAGTATCATTTGACATCGTAATAAAGGCACGAAATTATATTATCTGCAGAGGAAATCATAACAGTGATCTGTAGGGAAAATGGATTAATCTTTAAAGTCATCTTTCTGAAAAGTGAATCTGAAAAATATTAATCTTATCATTTCAATTTGTCACGGGTGGAAGAATCACTTTCTCAAATGTATTTCAAGATATTTCGATCTCGGTTATTGTAGCGCTTAAAATTTGAAATAGAAAATAATTAAAGAGACATAAACATTCAAAGATAGCTTCTATGAAAATCGCTGGTTATTAATGGCTAATAGTATGAGATTTGATGTATTCACAATGTCATTTACATTTGAAGCAAGATTGAGACCAAGAAGCACTTATTCTGATCAGAAGCTACCCTTGTGAGTAATATAAAATCCTAAGACGTTTCAGTGTCGAGCAATCCAATGAGCTTTATTATTAAATCCGCAGATGGTGACCCACTTACCTCGCGTTATTTGAACTGTATTCTGCACGTTTAATACGCACTTGAAACTGAACATCTTCAGAAAGTACCAACGACGACCTGACAGTACCACCTCGAGTCTAACGTAGCAGAAACACAGTTTCACATCCATAGGAACAAATGGCTCGAGCAATGGTAGTGCAAAGTTTCATCGCCACGAAGCCTCCGTCGGGGTTTCCATTATTCCTCCATACAGAGAACGTAGCTACTACATTACTCGATAAATCGATACATCAGAAGGAAAAACATAGAACGTCATCGATTGATATTTCAGGGTAAGGTATGCACGTTCTTCTAAGGGCATGATCATTAACAGCTTGATAATTTTGAATTAAAATATTGATTTCTTCTTTTGGATTTTTTTTAAAATAATCTTAGAATGGATAATACTTTTTTTTATTACAAACATCGAAAAATTCTGTAAAATCTTCAAGTCAGTGAAACGCATACATATGCAAACATTAGAATGTTTGGAGCAGCTAGAACGCTTCGAAATTTTAAATATAATCTTCCTCTGAATCTAAAAGTACAAAAGCTTTAATATAATTGAAATTGCGAGCTTCTTGTTGTTTTGCATCTCCAGTGAAGATTTGAATTAATTTTGCAAATAAAAACAGGCTGAAAATACGTATTAGAAAATTGTAAAGAAAGTATTCTAAGAACCGTTGCTGGTTAATCGTAAGTTAAAATAGAATCCAATGGTACGACTCCTTTTCCTTTTTGAAATTTTGAAAATATTTTCCTCAAAACATAATTTCTCGACATTAGATGCACCATATCTAAAAATTACTTGATCGATGGTTTTGAAATGTAAATATGTTATAGATAAAACATTAATCTAAGGAATCTTTATTCATCATCGAATAAAAATTAATATTTCCATTTCGTAATAGACTTACAGACAAGAAAGAGGTTCAGGTTATATGCATTCTCTTTGTGTTAAATTCACTAGATAGCTATTGGTTCGGTTTTTTCAAAATTTATTTTCGATAAGCATTACTTTGAATCTAAACTGAAAATCTCTATCATATTCTAACGAGTTCCTTTCCTTCTTTCAAAAATCTCTGTCTAGTTTCGGAATAAAATTAATTACCTCGACTTCTCTTCGGTTCTCATAATTCCCCAAAGAACAAAAGGCCATTTCTTTGACCCTCTTTCAAGTTTTTAGCCTTTCGTTTGAACTGTTTAAACAATATATTAAAATATGTTCATTTTTTATACTTTTATTACAATTCATTATTTGATATCTTTATAAATTTCCCAATATAAACTATAGATCTCTACTATAGGTAATTTATTACCTCTGAAAAAACTTGACTTTAAAGCCTCAGTCCTCCTGCAGCTATATCTGAAGATGTATAAAAGTATGATACATACGAAATTTGTGCTTCAAACAATCGCCATCGGAACGAGATTATCCACACTTGTCAATCATCGACAAATTGATATTTTACGAAACGGTTTGGGAGCATAAATTCATTATTCAAAACTATGCAATTGTTTTTGAACAACTTTTTTCTAGGTCTTTGAGGACTGATTTCACCCCTTAAATATGGATAATAGCAGATAAAAGAAAATACATACGAAATATTTATCAAAGAACTATATCATAAGTGGAGTTTCATTAAAATTGGCGATTTACACTTAAGTAATGTCCCTTGTAAGAAGGCGATTAAACCAGCGCGCAGACAGAAAGATAGGGGTCGATGGAATTGGTAGCAAAAGACTGAAAAAGACAAAGGAAGTTAGAATCTCAATATCGTCCAGCAAGCACCTGAAAGACCGCCTTCATAGAAGCATGTTGTAAGTTGGTTGAGTGTGATCGTACAAGATCTGTAGAAATATCTGGTGATGTGCCAAAAAACATGGTGCTGGTCGTTACGTTTTCTTTTCGGGAAAGTTCACCGAGGTTTTAGGGCTACTACATCCGGGAATCGTTGCATGCTCGGTTTTACTTGAAGTTAAATAAATCATTGGCCGTTTCGTGACCCATCTCGATCATTCGAAAACAGCCGATTACATTTTCAGAGAATGTTATTCTATTGTCTTTGATCTGAAAGTACTGCTTTAAAAATTACAAATGAAAGTTTTTACTGGATGTTCTTTAATAAATGTACGAAAGTAAAATTTGCCACTAAACGTCAATTTCACATTAAGTACCATAAGAGCTGGATGAGTTGGGAGAAAATTATTTTAATCGTAAGTAAAAATAATTGACAACGTCCTTTTCTGATCATTTGAGTCCATGGAATTTAATAATATATAATATTTGCTGGGTATTAAATAATAATTACTTAATGTTGACGAGGCAATAGTTGATATACGTGTTGACAAAATATTCACAGGATCACTTATTCAAATAATATATCCATCTTAAGATATTTAATACTTTTATAAAAATTTCAATAAAAATATTTATGTATAGACTATAAATTTATTGGATAACATTCATATCACTTGTTTCTTTTCCAACATTCTTCAAGGGTCTGATGTTCAATTATTTCTTTAAACAGTCTATTTGAATTTGCAAAGTATTCGCTTTATCTGTTTGGTAAAGTGACGAAACACAATCAATGTAGTAGCTATATATTAATTTAATTTGAGGAAAACAGGTTTTATATTTATGTTTTTATATTTCCTTATGTTGTTTCTATAAGTACCATTTCTACGCTAAATTTTGAAGTATGTAATACACAGCCAAATATTATACTCCTGCTAGTAATATATATTGTCTGTTTCTTCTTGCTCCATTTCCAACTGCACGTTGAGAACAACACATACGCTGTTTTTGTAGCATTCTTTCTAGACTTCTTGGTACAATGATATCTGAAATCGTATTTATGTTCAACTTAACGATTTTAGAATTATCACAAATACATCCTTCTCGTTACCTTCTTGCACTTTTAAGAACAATAAGCGATAAATATCAGAACGTCGATCCAGATCTAGACGATTGCCACATACGCGCGGATTATTTGATCGGTATTCCTGACAGTGTGCGCTCCACTTTATATTTTACAAATGGTTTTCAATTTAGGTGGCAGATTTAGGTGGACCATTCTGTACATACAGGCCGAATCATAAATCGACCGCTACGATATTTGATCTGGTTCTGATAGTTTAATAAGAAACAATGTTTAACGTAATGAAAAAAATTTCATTGTTATCGAGTGTAGAATATATTAGTATAGATGAACATTGAAACGCATTCCTTGTTCATAAAAGACCAAAATCATTTTATATTTTTTATATAACAACATATATTTTTTCTTTTCATATTTTTAAGTTACACAAGAAATCAACTATGTCCGGACAAAAGATAACTATTCGGAATAATATTTTCTCTTGTTATTAACTTTGATTAATTCTGAATAGTTAAAAATGGTTTTTATTGTTTCAGAGTATCTCAATACTTATAAGAGAATAATAGGCAGATACATTGATTTTTTAAGCCGATCGACTGCAGTTCTAAAATGATTTCTTCCTAGTCTCGTCTTGGAAATAAACAATTTAAAAGTGGCGCATCCGCACACTCAAGGACCTCTTAACTATGTTTGCCCGTTAATTGTGTGAACATTATCCGATGAGGAATGAAGAGCTTAAAGGGGAAATTGTGGTTCCCGGGATTAAGTTACCGAGATATCGTTCTAATCTTGTCTCTCGCTCGGTCTTCTCATTACTCGCAAATACGATGTACACACACTTCGTTCTTGATTACGCCGAAATTTCTGTTAAAATTGTCAATAAACCGGCGTTGCCTCTATCTCGTCTAACGAATTTTTTCCCTGCGAAATCGGTTACCCCGATTTACGTCCAACCATTAAATGGATATCTGTAGAGTGTTACGTAATACAAAGTGTCAAGTAGACAGTATTTAAAACGAGTTAAACACAATTTCTGCCCAAACAGTCAATCAATGATATATTATGATTAACACGATCATTTTAATCATTCATATCTCGAAACACTGAATATAGAAATATGTATAAGAATGACGCTAGTTGATAGCATACATTTTATTATTCTTTAGATGTTAGTTACTGTCAATTATTTTTGGTGAACGAATATATGATAAAATATAAATGTACAAAGCTGTTTTTAAACACAAATTGAATTCTAGAGAGGAATGACGTTTCACTCGAGAATGTCTTTTGAAAGATTTATAACAACTTTTATATAAAACAACAAAACGAAGAACAAATATTGAATGTGTTGAATTTTATTCATGAATTGTAAGAAAAATAAATACGAATTCCGTTTCATTATACACGAAATTGGTAGTGTATTAATAGTTATATAGTAGGAAATATTTTTACCCAAAATGAATGTAAACGTTATTTATTACTTGATTTATTACTTAATCTTACGCCACCGTTTAACTTGAAAAATGCTACAACTGTTCTGTAATTATACACAATGATGAAACTTTAACTATAAATAATTATAAAATTATCGGGTATCTGCTGTTATAATGCTACACATAATAAATCAAGGTAAGTAAATGCACAAGTGTGCAAAGCCTCATCTACATTGGTGTAACAAAGGTTTTGCGTTCTCTTTATTAGATTTTAAATTTATTTATGTAATAATGTACACGGTAAATTCTATCATAAAAATTACTATTAGTTTTATGAATTATATATCAACAAAAACACACTAATTACATAAATAATAGATGAATTCAATTTTTTACATATGTAGTCGATTGTATTAGAGAATTCCTTCGAATAATATTAAATATACTGCTAAAATATTTGGTAGGATTAATCGAACGAATTATACGATTAGACTCTTATATAAGTGGAAGCTTTTACTTTGTTTACATGTTTCAGTTTAATAAACTATTTATACCAGTATAAGATAACGGCTTTTATGTTTATTTCGTATAGAGAAGTGGTACAGAAAATACTTGATTTACGATTTCCATTGAATAACGAGATTACTTTCAGTGAATTTGAATTACAAGCTGTATATAATTTACGATCTACAACAGTACGTATTATATCATGCTAACCAATTATTTGTGTTCCGAGCAATTCAATATCTCCAAAAATAAAAATAATAAACATTTTAAGACCCGCAATTCTTATCGATATTTGTATATCTTACTGTCTGGCAACAACATTGATTCCTTCAAAATTAAAGATGAAATTGATTCCTTTAAAATTAAAGTTCCACAGTAAGTGGCATAACCTGAAAGAAGGTGATCACGTGCTGAAAAATAAATTACAAGCATGGAAGTAAGAATACCATTAAATAAATAAAAATTTTAATAATTTTCGATTTGAGTGTCATATATTTTGAAGATTTCCACTGTCTTGACAAAAGAAGGATCTTATTGACAAATGAAATTCAAAACTCAATCAAATATACATTCTAATTTGGCACGTTTATCATAACCAATCGAGGATTAACCATCGTGATATCTGCTTGCCCCCTTTTCCCTAATCTGAATACGCCGAAGATCAATGTCGTCGACGTCAACTATTACTGGAGAGGAGCCAAACCAATCCGTTCCGACGATGCGTGCAATGAGCAACGATTTATTTACTGAGCTGATCAAACGATACATTCGCTTCATCTCGATTAAACCAAACACTCGCCAACGGCGCCGCACCGAAGAGGTGGGGAAAAATAGAAAATCAATGAATCGATCGGAATTCAGTTATTCGCACCGCGACCCAGTTGCGTGAGGGTGATTTTTAATTACCCAGCTGCGCTTGAATTTAGAAATTCATCATTGACGCGATCAATTTGTTTCTGATTGGCAGTCACTAACGAAATGTCACATTACGAATCGCTGGTAAATTTTTACAAATTATTAATTAATACTTACACATCTAGGGTACTTTCAAAGCTGGTTTACAGTTCCTGTTTAGTAATTCCTTAACCTTGTATGATATGAAACCTTTTAATAACACGAAGATGTAGAAAACATGGTATAAAAATGAAGTATCTTGGTAAGTTGAGCCACGTGATATTCGAAATAAAGTAATCAATCTATCGGATGTAATACATATATACACACGCGCGTGCGCACAATGTTTCCTAAAATTTCTTAAATGCAGATCGGTGCTGTGTTTTATAAATTCGAAGTTTAATGTCAATAATTTTAAGATTACGTCGCCGTCATTTCATGCGTTCACTTTTTTCGTCCTGCAATTTTATGAAGTCACATTCAATGAAACTTGCTAGTGTAATAAAATCGGACATGGATTGACATTGGGCAGATAAAACTTTAACGGAATAAGCTATGCAAATAAACGTGTAAAGGGATAAAAGCTGATGCGAATGCCCGGTGGAATGAGGTCATTGGCAGGTTTTTCCCCGCTCATTTTTACACACCGTTGTGGCAAAACTGTGGGTGAGATATTTCCCTGTTCGATATAATTACTGCTACTTCGTCTTCTGTAATCTCTAATTATAGTCGCTGGTATATTCTCTTATCCTCGACAGATCTTGTTTCATTTATGTCATCTAAGAGAAAGTGCTTTTATAATTAAAAAGTGGACCACGGTTTTTATTTACCGTTCTGTGAACAAACACTTCAGGGCTATATTAACACGTAACGAATGTAATATATTTTGATATTAGTAAAACTTTTTGTCCTTACACTCAGGTTTAAATTTCGTGCACACTACATATATTTTTGAAATTATGAACGTGTAATTAAGAACCCCCAAATCTTATAATTTGTGGACTTGGAAAGTAAACGTACATTAGGTCACTATAACGAATACCTCGAGACAGTAAGGAATATTCTACATTATGTTAGTCAAACCATGACCAATCTCGTAATTGTATTTGTAGTTTGATAACAATCCTGATTTTCAACTCATTACTGGTATATTCGTTCGAAAGCTTTATTACTTTCTTCAAATAATGTTTAATTCTTTTAAATGCATTCAAGTGTTTAATAGTCAACTATTAACTGTAAACATAAAATAATTTCTAAAGATAAAAAATAATCTCATTTATAACAAATAAATTTCACATCCTACTTGTTCTTTAAATGACCGAAAATTTGAGAAAATTCTGTTGCTTTACCATTACATAAAATGTGCAAATCGATCAGTATTAATATTTAAATGAACATTTATAGTCTACTAATAACAATTCTTATCTAGAATTGTTTGCTACTTTCGACACAAATTATTAACGCTTCTATTTGTAATTGAGAATAAAATTCCAAGATTTTAATTCCTAACTACATTTCCAATTTTTTTATAATAAACTTCTCATCGTTTTAACCTTTAGTTACTAAATACACCAATCAAATATGGTTATTTACAATAACATGAAATATATTGTTTTTTATTTATATTTTAGTATTTACTTTCGGAAAATATATTTTTCTTTTTCGAATAACCGAATAATTGAAGTAAATTTTGCGTCACTATGGAAAATAATTTCATAATTGACATTACCATGATAAACTGTGATTCACTGTTAGTCTGAAAGTTGATCTCGTAAAAAATGCACGCAAAAAATATACCTTCCGGAATATTAATAAAATTTGATTGATTGATAAAATAGAAATACGGAGCTATTATTTAATCGCACCCATAACCCAAAATTCCAATACCAGCTTATGTTGATTTTAATCTAGAAACTTTGACGAGAGAAATACCAAACAAATGTAGTTCTAGAGAGATTTTTGTCTAAAGAATTTTAAAATCGCAAAAATTTGATGGGTACTATTTTTCTAGTAGATAAACTATACATTCAAGGGATGAAATTCGACGTATGTGACTCTGTCAATTTTTTTTTTTTTTTACGCCACGTAGAACGTGATCAAAATTTTCCTGAAAAATTTCTATGGACAAACGAATGTACATTTACAAATAATAGAATGTTGTTCAATGGTCATAATATACATACATAATCCATAAAAAACTTACGACCTCGAAGAAAAACCAAATATGTTTTAGTATCACTATTGCATTTCTTCACAGATAACGTATTATGTGATGAGAGATATCAACACATTTTAAAAAGGTGCATTTTTATTCAACAATATCATTTCCAAAACAATATTTTATATCCCAGACAATATTGGGTAATTCAGGTAGTACTACAAATAAATTTATTTTTACTCTTTAACGGCTTTTTGGAATATCGGTATACATTGCGTTTGAAACCTGAATTTATTTTTATAATATTTTATTTCAAACATATTTATTGTATTTCTACAGACAATAACGTCTACACAGCTGAAATGTTGAATTGCATTAAAGTTCCACTGAATGTACGTCATTACTTTAATCGGTAAAATAAGGACATTCTTTGAGCACGTATTTATTTATATTAAAAAGTAAAAATGTCTACAGTTATTATTCGTTCTTATGGTAAAATAATAATAATTTTTTGTCAACGAATTCATATGTCTTTCTTTCATACCCATATTTACTATCTCTCATCGACAGTAATACTTTTCAAAACAATTTGATTCAATATTAATTGAACAATATTAATTGTAAGCCTCGTCTGTCTTACGGCACACAGATGAGTATTATACTGAATTAGAACATATTTACTGTTCCATGCATATTATTGTTTAGCAATTATTTAGTATTAATTCATTTACAGAATACTAATCATCCAACGAATATAAAAATTCGAGAATCTTTCTTCATAAAGAGAAAAATCAATACGAATAGAAAGAGCACATACGATGAACTGGAACTTTTCATTAATACATGTCGCCTTAAATAAACGAAAATTCGAAAATATTCCACTACCACTGAATCGATGAATACCAAGATGTGATTTAATAAAAATGAAACGTTGTACGTTATTCAGAAATTTTTTCATATTCGTGTTGCAATATCGTAGTCCTCCAGAAAGAAATTACCCACGCAAGAACGGACTGTTTGTACGGACGGAGAAATAAATTACACGTTCGTAAAAGACAAACCGCGTTGTCAACGTACCAGTGAGATTGTTAATTTGATGTCAAAGCAACTGGTTTCGCAGCTAATTTGCGTCCGCGTTATCGAAATCAACGGAACAGACGGCAGTTGTTCACGGAATGATGTCGTCAGCCAGTCAGTCGGTCAGTCAGTCACTCGAATCCGTTGGCATTTATATCGAGCGGTAGGCCAGCAACCGACTTGGTGCGAGACTAAACGTTCAATAAAAAAACAATTACCACGGCTCGTGGCCGTGAAACGTGACCATACCGTGTCCATTCGCAGTTCTGTTCTCTTTCTCTGTTCTGTCTTTAACACGGGAACGGTTTCCCGCTACGGACAATTGCTTCTGCGAACGTTCGACGAACAAATGTTGCGAAATCGAACTGCTGATTTCTGTACTGTGGGGACACTCGCGTCCATTCGATTAAACGACACGAAAATTTCAATCGTCACTTTGCGAACGGTATAAAGTTGGCTGTCAATTGACGTAAAATAGAAACTTTATCGTTTAGAAATACTTTTCTAGTGGTTCCGTACAATTTTTCTGCACAGGCTTCGTTATCACGTTCCACAGTAATCTAAGAGACCATTTTTACACCGGTTTCCAGTAACAGAACTATCCTCTCCACTTTTTGTACGATTACAAGTCATTAATTATCCGCAATGCACTGGTAACTTTTTCCTATGATAGTGAATTCTCCCTAGTCACTATACGGTGTAGGTTTGAACCTGAAATGTTAATTATGTTGTTGTTGTTGTTATTACATTAATCATAACCTTTCTTTTTTCTGTTTGCATCAAAGTACAGCGTTCAGTGATTAATTTTCCGTGGGTTACCTTCATGTGTCAGGAGGTCAGGAGATCAGGTGGAGAACCATCGAGATACACTGATGGTTTTCAGCATAGTGTGAAAACAGTGTTTTATCGTTACGAAGTGTTTACGAATATATTAATAAATTCAGAAATGGTTGCACAAGTGACACGCATCGAGAAGGAATCTGACACAGAGATGACGGATGTCCGGAATGTTATGCTCGGTTCGAGTAATCGAATCGATACGAAAACTCGAAGAAACAGAGCTGCTCAACAGAATTGAATGGTTTGAAAAAAAAACCGAACGACTCGAATAAAATCAAACACTTCGAATAAACCGAACGGTTCGAAAGAAAGAGTGTAATTCGGATGTAACATCTCAACGCTCGAGTCTTGAATGATCCCAGTACATTGCACATTGTATGCACATTGTACAATGTCAATGTACACAATACTACTATTTCAGATATTTTTAAACGCTGCCCAAAATATCAAACTACTCGATTCTCCGAAAATTCCGAAATCTCTAGATTGAAAGATGTCTAAACGACGCATGAATATTTATAGTGCCTCGTCTCTCAATCGAAAACATTTTTTTTTTTTTGGAGGCACAAAGGAAGACGTGAAAAGATAAATCAAGTGTATTGAAAAGGAAAGAACTATGTCGAAAAATGGTGTTCTTTTAAGATCTTTATTGTTGTAATAAATTTTAGAAATACGTTGTGGATAATTAATAATTCATCGTATTTATCTAATTTGATCTCGAACGATCTATTAACTCACACGTCTAGTGGAAATCGCTGCCTACCTCGTCTTCAACGGAACTGACGGTCCTGACTTTGTCACTTGGAAACGAGAACCACTGTATTCATTTAGAGAATGTATCCTATAATATATATATATATAGTCGTGCCATAAACTCTGCTCCAAGTACAGTAACCCCTCTTAGAATGCACCAAATTTGCCCTCGCAGATAACAACGAAGTAATCCCCACCACTTCCTAGAACTGTCGGCACTCGCTCTCACTGTATCTCATTTGCTTTCGCTGTTTCTCATTGTCGTGTTCAATGTAAACAGCAGCTAGCGAATCGGAATAATCGAAGCAAAAACTCTCGGTTATCTTCTTCGTAAACTGAGACCGAGTTGAAACCTACGAAGGGTTATTGTATATTGATGCAAACAACGGTAAGAAACATTATTATTTTTTAACTTATCACAATTGATTCGCACGATTAATACAGAATAAAAAGTGATTATTGATCATGAATGATCACCTCTTGCGATTATGCACGGTTGCAAGAATGCGTTTAATTGCAGGATACAGTGTTATAGTTATTTCCGAAATTCAGAAGCTACTTTCATTAGAGTGTTCTTCTCTCTAAAAAGAAAAAAACAAAATAATTCCGAAAGTGACTCTGGAGCAACGTCACAGAATTCCTTTTGAGTTGAAAACTGGGCCTCCTGCATTCCAGATTTGATTCTGCTTGATTATAAAATGTGGTTAAAATTGAAGAACGTGGTCTGCAAGGTACCTTATAAAAATTGAGACAGTTTGAAAAATACTTTGTCTAAAGCAACTTCTAAACTATTTTTAAAAATCATACGTACCATGGTAGCCGATTGGTCCGTTTTGTTTTAGGTGGACTGATCATGCATTTTCAATGTATATATTTCTAAAGTGTTTTCTAAAGTATATATTTCTATTGCCTGCTAATCATTTCTTTAAAATATGTAGCTTTCTACATACGAGTGAAAATATATGAACGTTTAAATAATATTTCAAAACTTCAATAGAAGGAATAGAAAGAATATTTTAGAAAATAAATGTTACAAGAACGTGTAATAATGTTATTTCCACGATCGTGGAATGTATCTTAAAAATAACTTAAATTTAAAATTAACAGATACGAATATGCTGCAATATAATACTTTTCCAACAAAAAAACTGTGGTTAATGTACATTTATATATAATAAATATTTCATTTAATTATTCCTTTACTAGAACGAAGAGAACGAAAGTTTATTTAATGTTTCTATGGGAAATTTAATTATTTTTAGAATTTATTTAAGGCACTATTAACAAATTTTCCAAGTATCTAAAACGCCGTGGGCTAACGCTCGAGCTACAAATGGGGCCAGAGAGATTCTATGGCTCAAAATAAGTGAAAAATAAATAATGAAATTACACTGGAGGCTTTGTTTAAAAAAAAATGCGTTTAAACATTAATCTTGTACACGTGCAACTAACTAGTGACTGGCATTACGGATGTTACTACAGATGGTTGCTATGATTGTCTCTGTATAAGATACAATATCAGGCACTGTTTACTATCAATACTTACCTCTACAATTTACAATTAAGTGATGTCCCTTGTAAATCACTTATTACAAAAAATCATTAGTTTAGAAAATATTTTAATTTTTGTAATGCATGATATATTTAAAGTGAGAATACTCGCGTATCTAAAATTGGTGTCCAAATATACGATCCTCAGCCTATATGCAGAAATTTATTCAGTCTCTAAAAGATCTTTCAGTGTTTTCCAGTGTTTCCATAGAAATTTATTTACATGCATTCAGAATCTTTGGTTTGAGATCAACTGTACCTACATATGGGAACGAACGCGATAACGGGAAGAACCAGCGATATTTGACCGCAACGGAGAAGCGATATATGCGCATTGCACATGCGTGTGTGTGCATGTCCTATGTATGTCGTGTGTAGCAAAGAAAGAAACAAAACAAACAAGAGCGAGCGAGGAACACGTGAAAAAGCCAATTGGCCACAAAAAGTTGATGCGAGTACGTTTGTCTAATTTCGTACTCTTATTAGTTATCTACCATTAAATTTTGCCTTAAACACACGAGTGTTGTTCTTTCCCGAAAATTCCTGATCACCCATTCTACATACATATATTTATGTCTGTTAATACAATTGTATGTTGATGGTTGCATAGATTTTAATGAAACTTTTTACTTAAGTTTTGTACTCTCAGTCCAAGATCTAATTACATTTCTAGTAAAATTGATTTGTGAAAAATGCTCTCTTATGTTTTGACCGTAACGTTTGTGGTGGCACTTCCCATACTCGAAACCAGAGGGAAACCGACCACTGCTCGTTTTCCGCAAATTCCTGTACCAGCTCCGATCGGTATATATACGATTCTTTACCGATCTCCCAATATCCCAGCGTATAAGGCAGGACCTGCTAGGATGCCTTACTGAGATGAGTTTACTAACAGGTCCGGGTGAAACGCCTCCCTTCTCTTTCTCCTTCCTTCATTACTTTAACCTAGCGCCAAACGTTCGAAAGTTGTGGAGACAATAGAGATACATACATATATAAACGTCGAGAAAAACACAAACAATTTAATCTTTTGTTCGGTTTAAAGTCTCATCAACTGCTGCTTAGTTATAAACCAGTAAGCTATTTTGAACCGTAACCTTTTAGTCTCTTCTTAAAGGAAATTGTTTTTCAATATTAGTTCGATTTTGAAGAGGTTTCGGTGAATAGTGTGTTACTTCGGATGAGTGTAGGAAAAAGTGTCATTAATTGTCATTATTAATTTCTATTTGAGATGTTATAGATAGCAATAGATTTTAAATATCTTTCTTTTTTACTTTCAACAGGTTGAAGAGTTTAGTAACAGCAATTTCTAATGAAATTTCTGTCAATTGAAATTGATTAAGAATTACGCCATGGTTTGGTGATTGGTATCCACAGAACGGAATGAGAAGAAACGACAGAACACTGAAGCATTAAAAACAAAGTCAAACGTTATTTACACAAAGCGGATGCCCCATTGAATCCCTCCATCGACGTTGGTTGCGCATAGCTCGACCCTGCCGAATCGAGAGAAGCGAGCAGCGGACTGCAAGACGGTAAACCGCTGTATACACGTTGCCGACGAATATTTTCTCGGTCTGCTCGAAATGTAAGTCGTACCGACACTTCTGCCGGGCAGTTTCTTCTTTGGAAATGTCTACAGAATCCGATCGTGTATAGAGTTTTCATCCTAGGTGGAAAACTTTGTGTAAGAATACGAAAATAGTGCAGAGAAAGTACACACATCTGCACTGTTTTAAACTTTGACGTTCATTTATAACTATTTAAGACCGAAAACAATTAATAAATTATATATCACTATACTTGAGACACTCCCCTATTTTCGAGGATCAATTCGAACTTTCTAACGATTTTACTTTCCGTGTTTTGAAATTGTCTAGCAGCTACACTCAAAAAATTGTAATAGAAGGCTGTAAATACTCTTTGTTTTATAAAAATTCGAGTGGATTCAATTTTGACAAATGAGACAATTAAAATGTAGGACTACGTACAGAAAATCATTTTCCTTGATCGATTTTCGTTACATATAGTGTCATAACTCGAATTTAAGAACTGGTACTTCCACTGTATACTATTAATGTATTTTCTACAAGATAAAGGTGTCTTTTCATCATTATTAATTATCAGTTTTTTGTTGTAATTGTCGACATGTATAGTAGAATTAAAATTAGTTGCCCGACTGAAGTTCGTACATAACTTGCACGTATAATAAAGGGAGTGTGGTGAAAAGTTTGAATACCTATTAAAGTGAACTATTTTATTAACGTAAAATGTCAAATATTTCGTGAAGTATTCTCAACGGCTCTGCCATAACACTTCTATATAGATAATTGTGAGAAAATCAATTCTTTAATAAATCTCTAGGTGAAAATAATGAATGTTTCTATTAAAAAAAGAAGCATAATTCATTTACACCCTTAAAACAGATGTTACGAAAAAATGTTCCCTTTATTAATTCTTTATATTTTTGCGAAGAAAAACGCTATGGTTGCTCTCAATTTCTAAAACCAATTTGTTTCTTTTGGATGCAGTTTTTCAATAATGATTAAAACTACAAATGGGAAAAAATTAGTTTACATTGTAGAGAGCACGAGAACATTGTATTCTGCGCTCTTTTAACTTTCTGCAAGATACTGTTATGTATTAAGTCACAAAAGTGTAAGCCTTGATCAAAGACTGACTAAATACTTCAATGTTTAACATTAACGTGTTAAGTTCCCATCATTTAGTACTTAAGCTGAATTATAATTTACATACCGACATATCAAAGCGATGGAAACTAAATCTTAAGTTATCAACTATATAATCGAAAATTTTAAATTAATAGACAAGTTATTTGAAGTTATTACTTAGCCTGATAATTTAAAAATTTCAAAGAAATGTAAGTATGATCGAATAATATTTAAAGAATTTATTTAATTACGGCACCATTCACTTGTATTAAGAAGGTCAAAACAAAAATGCTCACTGGCCACTGTAACGAGTCCCTTGATATATCAAAACACCATATATTTACTACATTTATTTATGTAAAAAACTACTGTGATCAAGTTTCCAAAATAAAGTCGATAACGTTACTTGTGTCGCAAACGCTTTTTGTCGCAATTCCACTTATCATAAGTACAGAAACAGTTTAGTAACCCAACATAGAATAATAATTATGGCGGTGGCTAAAGATGTTGGAGGAAGGTCTGCGTGCAAATAAGAAAAAGAAAGAAGAGAGTGTTTCATTCTGCTGGTGGACTCATCAGTAAAGAATCCTAACAGGATCTGCCTTATACCCCGAGATATTAAGAGATCAGTAATGATCGTACATACACCGATTGTAGCTAGTATAGGACTTATGGGAAACAGTCGACGGTCGGTTTCCCTTTAGTGACGAGGAGTGTGGGAAGTGCCACCATACCACCCCATTGCCAGTGATTAACGATATTTGATGTGAAAGTTCCTCTTCTTTGTCCCGAGAGACGTCTTTTTTCCGTTTGTTCTAGTTAGCAAGAAGATACAGGTGGAAGACAGGCATGCTTTTCGTAATTTCGTCAGTTTTTCAACGACAATCAACGGGATGCGCGTGGGAGAACGTTACTCGGGTCGTGATGCGTTGTTCCGATTTGTTGGGTTGTCTTCGTGATCGTCTGCTGTGTTGAGTTTTTGTCGTATATGCTGCTGCTGTCCTAGAGTGACTATGACAGAGTGTCAGCGATGCGCGCTGTCTCGGCTTGGTTAATCCGGTACTGAAACTTTTTCTGGTTGCGATGATGACGACAGATCGGGAGATCACCCTAGGAGAGGGATTGCAAAATCGGTCTTACGATACATCCCTCGTGTGCGTCCAAATTCGTTCTGTGTTGTGCTGCTGATGCTTCCTTTTCTTGCGTACTGTGACGTCGAGGTCACAATTTTGGTGAATCTTATAGTGATAAAGGTAAAAAAAGGAAGGGAGAGATTTGATTCGAGTTTACTAGTGGACTCATCGTTAAGCCAACGTAGCAAGTGATCATAGCTGGTATTAGAGTTGCAGATAACAGTCGCCAACCGGTTTCCCTCTGGTGGCGAGTATAGAAACTGACGCCAAGTGATCAACCATCTCTTAACGTATACCGTGAATATTGTTTCAAGCACGTTAAGTCAAGGGGTTAAATACAGTAATCGTATGTTAGGTGTTATGCATCTCTCTAAATTCCTATTTCAGTAATAGTATAATTTCAACCAGTGGTGAGAATTTTCTTTCATTTTCTGTGTTATCTTCCATGGATGACCTACATATATGCGGGACATATATTGCGAAAAACACAATAAATTGTTGTTACCGTATTGAAATTAATTGGAGAATTAAAGAATGAGAACAGGTTAATTAACTGTGGTTTAAATAGAAAGTATTGTAAAACGCGATATTAGAATTATTCCGCAATGTTGCATTCATCGCTTTATTTAATAAATCGATAATAAGGAATGCATTGAGAGATCTGTTCTTTGAGTTTATACAAAATGCTTGGCGAGTTTTCTCTTTGAGTAACAGCATAATCAGAGACTTTAAAACATTTTCATTGAAATCGTCGAGAATGGAAAAACAACTTTATAAAAGCTCGAAGAGGCCGGCAGTAGAAAGTGTTAAATGGAAATTATGTAACTTTCAATTTGCATCCTCCGACGGAGACATTCATTCTGATGTTTTCACAAAATGGGAACAAATTGTTTCGTTCGCGTTTCTTTATACGGGAATTGTATAAATATTGCATTCGTTAGTACCGTAATTCTACAGTTATCTGATTCAGTCACACTGTACAGTATCACTGATTTTTATGTTTGTCCAGTTCATAAATAAAGGAAATATCCTCTTGCGAATAATCGAGCCTCCACAAATATTATAGATAATCGATATTACGTGCAGCCTGGTAAATGCGATGCTTAAAGGTTTTATAAAATAAAAGATTACATTTTTATTTGGGAGTTTTCAATACTTTTAAACGTATAACAAAATAATTCGCCGAAGAGTAAGAATAAAAGTTAACGAACTTGATTTTTTAGTTTAGAATCATCAATACGAAAATTTATGTTGTACATTTCTATTTCGATTTCGTTATAAATTAATTGCAAATTAAAAATACACCTGAGAAGCATTGCAGTTTATTAATGGAAAACAATACAAAAATACAAATACATTTGCAAACTAAATATTTTGTACATAATAAATTCATTTTCCAATTTTTCATAATATGCTGTTGTAATATTAATAGTTTATTTTTGTTTCGTGATTATTTCCTTTTACCTATTATAAAGAGAATGTTTTTCCTTGTGCAGGACTGAAAGGTACTTGTTTGCAATTAACGAGGACTCTTAATCACTGAAGAAACTTTATATTCACTCCTTTCACCGAAGATATAATACTCATTGCAATGGCCGCAACCCTTCCTATCTTTATGAACATAATAAAGTTAATCCATCTTACCGCTACATTAGCATAAAGCCTTTTTGATCGAACCAGTTGAAAGAAATTACTGTAAAGTCTTCCTTTGATGGACTTCAACTGCACAAAGCAAAGTGACTTTACTGTGAAAACGATGATATTTTGTAATAAAAATGTTTCACGTTATACCGTTACACAATTTAATTCTAATCGGTTTCTACAAATATGTTGGTACATACGCTTGTAATAAAATTTATTTATGAACAAGATTATATTTATCTTACCTTTCTATAAACATCAATATGTAAACATAATAATAATATAAACGATTTTGTACATTATAGTAAACGTATGTAAAGATAATAATTCTTTTCGTTTATTACTTATGTATACCTCTGGACTCCTATTCATGAGGTTACACAAAAAATTTGGTTTATAAAAATATGATTCAAACAGGAAATCAACTTTAGGGACGTATTGGAAATGTATTTACTATTATTTCCAATATAATTGGAAATTTCGAATTGAATTCCCTGTACGTTATTTGTTTATTATTTTTAGCATTTTTGGTCAAACACGTTTTCTTCATTTTTAACTAAAATTTGGTTGGAAATTAAAAAAATTGTATACTTAAGTATATTTATCAAATAACTGTCATTTTTTAAACTTGTAAATTATACCTGACATGCAGAGTCTCTTGATTGTGAGTCTTGATTTCTGTTCTTACTGTTTATTACAACTACATACATAATGAATACGAGAACTGAACAGGTATAAACTGTTCGAATAGCTGTAACATAGTCAATAATTTTTCAAAGAAGTGTTGGCGTCGAAATGTCGTTGTACATAGATTCTAAATGCGATTAAAGAAAATATGTGTTCGTGAGAAACACAGAAAAACTATTGGTTCTACTGAAGACCTTCCTCGACAATTGACAGTAATTGATGGAGAAGACAGTATGAAATTTATCACGAACAAGAAAACATGATACAAGAAATAGTCAATGCTTGTACAAAAATGACACCAAAGTTATCGAAAGAGGAACATAGTCTTTTATAACACTAGCATGCTGTGTCTAACAATGTGCCATTGTAGAATGAAATCATTATTAACAGTCAATAAGCAGAACCTTTGACACATTACTATATTTTTGCTAACTTTTGAACTACAAATACACCACATATAAATAAACTCGCCTTAATATCACATATGCAAGAATTAAAAAACCGTTGTTCTAATTTAAAAACTACGTGAACTAGAATATTCGTAAAACAAAAATAATTTCAGGAGAACAATCCTTCGTCCACGTCATAAAACAGTTCCAATTATACCCAATTAGATCTAGAATGTTTTTTCATGTCTTAAAATTTGATAGAATTATTTGAATATTATTTGTGGTAGTATTATATTATTAAGCTTACAGTTTAGCTTACAGCTTACAGTTTAAGCTTACAGTTACTTATGACATATAAATCAATATTTATTAACTTATAGTTTATACAATGTTATATTTTGAAGTATTCAAATACTTACTCCTTTTGTGGAGTGTTTACAGTAACTTTTACGAGAAAATGATTAGTATCGTTGCTTTATAGTGATTAAACATTTCATGCCTATATCAAATTATTTTTAATAAATACTGGAATTTATTGAAGAATTTGATTTCATGAAGTTTGAATGTTTATTTGTGTTAATTATTTTTGACACTGAATAATAATATCCGTTGTAGTTAATAAGAAAAATGATGCTATTTGCATATTAAAAATGGCTGACAATCAAAATTTATGCGATAACATTCGCTCACATATCAAAGGATCTTGCCACCGTGTTTAATATAATCGCGAATATGCATAGAATATCATAATCGCTTCGGAAGAAACTGTCAGTGGAAAATATAGATGCGAAACAAGATAAATTGTAGATTACATAAGTTAACGTGGGTATCCTATTTTTATAGATTTTGACTTCGATACAATATCTGCAAATTAAACATAATTTGCAATATCGAAATGGAAATAGCGATAACTATTTGGAATATTGAACGTTCATTTTGATGTAAAGTGCACAGAAATAGTAACGTTTCAAATAACGAAATGAAAAATGAAATACTAACGGGTATGAAAAATTCGTCAAAATATTTATTTAAATGCGAAGGTTCGAGCAAGAGTTACTATGTACCAGTTAAAGATGAAATAGTAAACGGATTCTGCTACAACAAGATTAAAATGTACAAAAATGAATGCTACTTTTTATCAACCGAGCTTAAATTTTATAAACGAAATCGGATTTGACACAATTTGAAGTACAGAATGGAATGCATAAAACCTTCGGAAATGGAACACGAAGCGCAGAGCTTTTAATGAAACGTTTATAAATGTATAAACGAATAAAGAGTATGTCAAATTAAAAATCTAACAATTTAGTACAAAACAAACGCATAATGCCGAATAAGGATTGCAATTATATTTTGAATTTTGTAGTTACTCCTTCAATTGGTTAATGCAAGAATAACATATCGTTAGTATTATATATGCATATGTATATTAATATATGTATATAATATAATATGTATAATATGTATATAATATTTATGGGATTAGTAAATTATCTTTTTGTCTTTTTCAAATTTTGTCTTTTCCACACGAAATGATTAGTATAATATTTAATTTGAAACAAGAACTCGTCGTTTTCTACAGCAGTTTCGAAGAAAAAAGCTGGTCACGCTTTAAATAATTCATCCTGTATAAGAAACATAATATTTCTTCGTAAAAAAATGAAAATAAAAAATTGAAATTACTTATGTGGTAAATGTAAAACTTGTAAATGGGATTTCGACTTTCCAAGGAGTTCACGGTTGCTTGGCTTCTGCTGTCTCATTTCATCTTTTTATCATTTGACTATCTACTTTCAATGTACTGCATTGTGTTATAATATAATCCTGCCTTCGCTCCTTTCTCTTAACTTTTAATCCGGTTTCGCCTAGAAGTTTTATACGTTGAACATTTCAATCAAGTTATACATGTATATATAATGTTTAATTAATCCAACAAACACAAGACGTGTGAAATATTTTTATTTTCATTGTATATTCGTATTGAGTATTTATCGATAAAATTTACAAAAATTTTCGATAAAATTTGATCGTCGTTTAAAGTGAATAAGAAAGTGTATCCACATATTCTGTTTTCGGTATAGATAAAAGAATTACACAAAAATATTTTATTTCTCTTCATTATATATTAATATATGTTTGCTATTGTAGCAAGGTATGTGCGTACACACAATCTGACGCGAATATGGATTGAACTTAATATTTTAATTATTTTTAACCTATGTAATAGGTGCAGTTGATGGGACGCTAGACACGTATATGCTAAACAAAAATATCTGCGTTTATTTAAATATGTAACATGTACTGCATCATATATTTAATGATGTGTTTAAGTACGCAAATAAATTTCTTTTGGATGATGAAGGTTGAAAAATAAAATTTAAAAACTTTATATATGCTATGTACAAGACACATCTATAATGATTTATCGGATAGACGTTCAATAACGTTGAAACGAATTCTCCATGAAATCAACGCAAAGTCGTCAAAGACCACCGCCACTGAAAGAATATGCAGTTGATGCAAGAGCAAACGCGGCAAAAGAGTTAATCATAAGTAGCAAAAAGCGAACATGAGAGTAATGGAAATAAAAGGAAACGTCTGAACGAGGCCAATGAAAGGCTTTTGTGAGATTGATAGAGTGAATCAGATATGAGCCACGACGGAATAAAGCACGAAATAAAGTGAAAGTCGAAAACAGCAAACGACCAGACGTTAGAAAGGGTTAAAAGACGTGTTGTACTTTTCCGGATGAAGGAACTGTATCTGTCAGACGATAACACTTTGCCCAGTGCACAGGAATATCGATTGTACACTTGATAATGTGAAGGTAATGATCATTTTATGGGAAGCAGAATCTTATGGTTCACGAACATTTCGTTCATTTAAACATTTATATTTTACAAAAAGTTCAGATTAACTTTATTAAACTGATAAAGTCCTTAAATGTTTGCAATGTTGGACAAATTACAATGAAAGTAGCGATTAACGATTACGATTGCAGCGGATAGTCGTTATTCGCCTTTGACGATTAATTAATGATCATTCTTCGATGGTATCGTCAAAAAAAATATAAAATTTTTGTTTCTCAGTATTTAAACAATTCAATTATTTAAGTATACGATTTTTGTCTTATTTCAGCATGTATAATAGAATTATTCGTTAAAAGAATGCCCAGTTCTATGTAAACATTTTGTGAACATTCAAGAACTACGAAGGCGGCACTCTTACATTCGTGGATGGTTGTATATGAAATATACAGTGATGCTTTCCTTTAAATGACAATTTTTGCATCGGATTCAAGTAACAGTACTATCGTCCCTCTTATTGGTTTTGCTTATGTAAAGTGAATGAACTATCAATTCTCGCAACTAGTAGCCGCGGGCGAGAGCGATCGTTATTGATATTATATCGAGATAAAAGTCAATATGAACCCTGCTTTCAAGTGAATTGACGGTCTCAATTTTATGAGTAGAAACGAAATGACTGTAGGTAGCTAGATAATGACAGAAATCTTTTTATTCGTTATTAGTTCCAGTCATACTTTTCTGTAAAAGCAAGCCTTATAAGTTTCACGTTGAATCTAAAGGTCAAATAATGACATTTCGTGGAATATTTCGTTTCAATACACATATTTTGTAAACAATTAATATTATACTAGTATAATAAAGACATGTTGTTATTGTTACTATAACCAATAATAAGTAAAATTTCCAATATCGAATAGAATTATCTTAACGACTATTAATACTTGAACGACTATTATAATTATCTTAACCTTATTAATATTTGAAGTGAAAAGTAACGAACTGGGTTTACTATCTGAAATTCCTACTGATTCAATTAATCGATACTTTATGTAACTCTAAGCAATATTGCAGTAAATAAAAACTGAAATTTCATATCGAATTGTTTTTTCAACCGATTTCAAATGAAACTTTTCTGGCTCAAGTTTCACGATATCTGGACGTTAAGCAAATACCCATATTTCAATGTCGAAAATATCAATAACAAGAACATCCGAGTGTGATATCTAACGCTTCCAATACTCACCGCAAGGACAGCAATAAAAGCACAGATGTCTCTAATGAACCTGGCACAGACAACGGGATCACAGACCAGCATATCGAACAGACTTGTCAAACCTACCGAATGAACGATCGAACAACTAGATTTGGCACGTTTACGTGCACGCATTGTACCAAACATAGGATCAAAGCTATTGCTACGTTGGCCACTCTCTCTATCCGTTCGTTCTTGGTTCATCCTGCCAAAACGTGTGTACCAACAGGAGGCTAGCCAATTGCGTTACACGCTGCGAAGGCTACCATTACAATGTTCAAAGTCGTCTTTACGTTCCGTTACGTGACTTGGACACCGCCGATAACGGCAAATCCTGGAATCCAGCGCAATCCGGAAGCTATTTTCGTGTGCTAACTACTGTGTGTGCCTGAAACGCTTATGTAAAGACCTTCAGTGGAAATTGATTGTCTGGATTCGATTGAAATATTAAAGTCCCTGCAGTAATCTAGCACTTTCCATTTACTTTGGCAATTGGATAGTAACATTATCACGGCCACGGTAATCCATCGAGTAATTATTAATTGTTGAACACTATTAATTAGTGAGTGAACACGCTGATCGTTATCAGAATCAAGAATACGTACTGGAGGTATTTGTCTTTAATTGCAATTGATTTAATAGATTTAACAACGAGCACGTGCTGTACAGTATACCTTATACCGTGACGATGGAAGTGATTCTTAATATCCTTGAACAATATGCTAGATCAGTCAAATACTATGTAGCCCACAAAACATTCTTCTTATAACGCTCACAAATCACTACACTCTGTACAGTATGTTAAATAATATGATAATTAAATTAAGTGAAGCAGACGTTTATATTATATAATTATATCGCCGTGTGTAAGTAGTTATTTATTTTACAAGTTGCGTAAACACCAACCAAATGTGTTTAGAGTTCGATGTAAAATTGTTTGATTGTATGGAGTAAAGGTACAAGAGACGAAGCAAAATTAAAAATAGAACAGAATAATTGATGTTTTAAATATTGTAACGAAGAACTACGATAAAAATAAACATTTCGTTTGTGCCCACATCAAAGTTAAGTTTAAAGCGTGTGCGTTCAGATACACTGAAACCTAAATTTCGATTGAACACAAATACGAGGTATCGAAATTGATATCCCGAAATTTCTGCGTAAACTCATACCTGCTCATATATCATTCGTGAAACGTCAATGCAGCGATTCGCTATAAAAAAGTTTATTAGTTGCACGTGCGACGACGTGTGCAGTGCGGTCGAATCAGCAAAACCAGAGATTTTCAAACCTCATCACCCAAAAAGGGACACGTATTTTTATATCACGCAATCGTTTCACTTTGCTGATTCTACTACTTTCGAAAGTTGCAGTTATCGTGCAATTGCTATGCTAATGTCTTCATTTTCTTCGTTCTCTGCTTCATTTTTCTCTCGTTGCAAGGTGACGTGTTACACAGAGTATTAAAAGAAAGTGTTCAGCAATGTTAGAGATATGTAAACTTTTACAGAGATACAGAGAAAAGAAACTTTTAATTCATGAATCCTGCAAAGTGATATGCAACTTTTTGTTTCTGTAACGGAAGTAGTACGATAAAACGGAAAAGATTATTGCCAGTTACGTGTATAAATTTTCGTACTCTCTTCAATCTTTTCATGTAATGTTCTATCGTATAATAATATAACAGAGCTTCCAATCCATAGTCATCGATGAATATTTATATTATACAGTGGGATCCATCCAAAACGAAAACCCAAATAACTTTTTTAATATTGAAAGAGCGAAAGAATGTTTACGACGTAAACTGCACTATTTCATGTACGTTATTTCTTTTTCTATTACATTTCATTCTTGTCTTATTTTCATTGACTTGTACAAAAAGAAAGATTGAAATCTAATGACCGAAAATATTTGAATAAAAAAACTTGCACCGACTATACCTTCAACAATATACGTAAGTAAATTTGGAATTCTGTTATATTCCTTAAAATTGGCGAGAATTTTACGTTATTAAAAGTTTGTAAAAGTGCAAATATTACTTGATGTTCACAAAATCGCATAGTGCATTCACGCTGCAAATCGAAGCGAGATTTCCTATATCCTGGAAATAGCATAAATAAATTTTGTAGCAGTACTTATAGTAAACACTCCGTGCATTTCACATATTCCTATACGATTGAAACACGATGCTCTTACTTTGATGTATCAAATGAATTATACAGAAGGTAGAAAAAGTTAACAAAAATAAACGTACGTGTCACAAATATAAAATCGTCGGATAGATACGTTTCGTTATTATTATCTCGTTAATGGTTCGAGAATGTAGCGTACAATGAAGCCTGATTCCTCGGAAACTTTTCGAAAGTTAGGAATTTTCACTGGTTATTAATCATAATTCGGTACGCGAAATTCCTCCGCAAGGGATTTCATCCTGGAAAAGCTTTTAGGAAACTTCCAATGGAGGAGTCGAAGTATTCCGATTAACTCGAACGAGTTATTATTTCCACACGTACGTTTGCGATGAAGAGATGAAATCGAATAGCAGAGTTCGTCGACGGGACTAGAAATTGAACAAATTATTGCTGTTTGATAATGAGGGGATTCGAACGACGACACCATAGAAGGACGTTAGCTGTCGGTGTATGAACGGATTATTGTGACTGTCGCAACTTTTAACAACGGATAGGGAGCGCGTGATATCTACTTCTGCTCTAATGAGCTTAATGCAGAAGTTTCGGAGTTCTCGTTCGTTTCCATTTTGTCGGGCTGGAACTTCCTTTAAACTTTGTCCGCCTGACCTCCATTTCCACTGGAGATTTTTGTGAATTGAGATTGAAGCCTCTACAATCGTTTCAAGCAGCCAGCAGGAATGCGACGTGTTTACTATCATGGATAAAGTTTTCATACAGAAACATCATTTATTCCGTTCTTATGCGTTTCCCCCTCTGATCGTATTTTCAACTTTTTCATTTCACGAGAGTATCGGTCCATGAAAATTTAACAAGCACCAAACCAGACGTGTTCCTCAATTAAGTAGTAATATTTATTTACCTAAAAGAAATTCTGGGTAGATGGAAATTATTAAAATTTCATTGGAACTCAATATTTATTAGAAATATAACAATTAAATACGCAATTCTAAAGCAAATGGGAATATACACAATTTCACGATACAACGCAAGTATTGATTTTTTATTAAATTGCATTCTCATTGTCAGGCAGTAATTGAACATAATTTATACCGTTTGACGTTTAGTTAAATGAATTCTGTGTTTCGAACTATTATATTAATACATTCTATTGGAGTTATGGAAAGGCTGAACAGCTTTTCTTTTTGCAATGATTACTTTAATAGTACTGAAATTCTAATCTGGTGCTGAACTGAAACTTTTCAATTTTAACGGTTAGAAGTTAAAAAGCAGACACGTGTTTATGAACAAAAGTAAAAAGATCATATCGATTGGTATAAAAAATAACTTAGGTTGTTCAACTTCAATATTTAGAATGTAAATTTTATCTTAGCTCAAGAGACAGTAGTATAATGGAGGTTTGTAATAAGTCTGACATCTCAAATTACATTAATAAACCTGTTCAGGATTCAAATATAATATAATGATCATTTAATAATACAATTACGTAGATTGAACGAATTATGTAGATAGATCATTTATGAACAATTTATTGTATTATATATAGTGAACACTGCAAATATCTTACAAGTATAATAATAATGAATACATTAATATATAATATAGGAAGAAAAAGAATGAAAAATTATTCTACGTAAAGTTAATGCAAAGTTTTTAGACACAGATTGTCATATATTTGCAAACTAATTTTGAATGTCGTTAAAAACTGCTGTTAACGATTTAAATATCGTTACGTTAATCGTCAATGAATAAAGGCATGCTTGCAATATCTGAATATATTTTTTATTTTAAGAAAATCGTGAAAATATTTTGATCATTTATGTTGATTATAATATCCATTGATTTTGATACATTTCACAAGCGTACAATTACAAGCGTCAACCAAATTGTTGAAATCTTTCGGTAAAGACCAACAGTCGAGATTCTTAAATATCGATGCCTAATTGAGGATATCAAAAGTTCTAATAAACAGCTGACGGAATGAGATACAATGTTACGAATCTGCGCAAAATCGCCCCAATGAAACGAACTCTGACAATGGAGCGGAAGTTTCAGCACCAACTTGGTAAGAATCAATCATCGCAGTTACTATCGCTTTTTTCGATATCCACTGCTCAAGGCGGTAGACGAGAGGCTACAGAAAAACATAGTAGGTAGCTCGTCATCGGTGAAGGACAAACCGTAAAGAGTGGCAAAAGTTTCGAACAGAAAATCCGATTTATCGCGTTAATTGAAACCCGTCTTTTAATTTAACTTAGCTAACAGTTTTTCCAGATATTTGGTAAACCTTTGTCCGAACCAGCGAAATCAAGAGTTTTTTTTCGGATGGTTGGATCGTCACGATGTTAGATGGAAACATAACAATTACTAGGGCGTCACGTGTATCAATCGACTTCGAATGGTACAATAATAACAATTGTGAGAAGTAACACGACAAATTGCACTCATCTGGCTGCAAGGATTTTCCTTCGGACTGACGACTGTATCGTATCCTCGAAACGCGTCAATTCTGAACAACCATAAATACCAGTTTATCTTGTTTTCGGTTTTTCGATAATTTCAGGGATCTACAGTTTAAGAAGTCGGTGACAGTTTCTGGACCTGGTTACTTCTCCAGTTTCATTTTCAAAATTTCGAACCTTAACCAGCAATGCAATGATCGAATTTAGGTGTATGAAATACCTTTGAACGTACGTTATACAATGAATACGGAATAAATCGATATCGAAGAGCTTTATAAAACACTATCGGCATTGTAGCCGCAGGCAATAAACGTGTTGCAGAAAAATCAAGAAGTATTTATATTTTGGATTAATATCAGCACAAAAGACCGCGTTAACAAGTGACTAATATAATGTCTATTTTTATAATTAAACAAAGTAAATAAATTGCTCAGAACAATCGAAGGATTGTATACGTATATTAGTTTACAACTCGGACAGATACTGAATGCTTTCCGGATTTTTCTCGCAAAAATGACCTACTGCCTTTTCTGCACATATACGCATTCTCTTTGACTCCAACCAACGGAATATAAAATTGATTTTGCATTAGGTGCGACTCAGTGTTGCGAACCGATATAACTGCATTTCCTCAAAGAGAAATACTGTATATATTAATATTCGAATCACAATTAGTCAATATCTAACTTACAGAGCATGTCGAAGCTGTTGAAACGTTGAATATCTTAGGAAGTAATAAGGTCAATTGTTCCTCTAATTATAGATATTGAGCAGCGTATCGTGGTGAACTGGTAATGTATAGTCCCATTTAAAAAAACATCAAAGACCTTAAAATATCTAAATGGGTACGACATGGAAGAAAATTCTTTTCCTGTGTGTGTTTCTTTCAACAATTTAACCTTGTCCTAAACAATATTATCACATATTCAGGAACAACGAAGTTCTAGTATTTTCATTCAAATGTTAATATTTTATTTCTTTTAAAAAAAATTAATTTTACATAAATTTGTCCTCGGCGTGTCATTTATGCAGTCTTTTTGAGAATAAAGATTTCGTAACAAGATACCTATCTGCAGATTAGATTCAAGTATTTGGTATATGGAAAAAAGTATTTGTTACTTTGGCGTGGATAATATACTTTTTAGTCACTATGAAGTTCATAATAAAGCAGGTAAGTCATTTCGTAAATTTATTTGACAGTGAAGAAATAATAACGGAAATGGTTGAATAGATATTTTGAAATAATTCTCGATGAAATAATTGTTTATTCTGAAGTGAGGTTCGTATTGTTGAATGTCCAACTTCGAGAATCAATTTGATACAAGGATTCAACTGCGATGGTCAAGAAGAAACTTTGTTGTTTCCAAGCTGATACTCACTGTCATAATTGTCAGCAAAATTAAATCTTGCTTTATTCGTCAATGAAAATGCCCTCGTTACTGACGAATCTACTGAAAGATCTCTGCTATAGTCGTTGGTGCGAGTGTTAAATGCCACAGATATTGAGAAACTTTCAAACATTCTCAAAGTTATTCAATGATGACTGTAATATTTCGTAGATCCAAAATTAATTCATACTTGGATTAATCAATTCAGGGTTTTAAGAGGTTTACGGTAGACTAATGAAATACTGAAACCAGTTGTTAATTCCGAGAAAAACAGGATGTGTTTTTTTTAAACATTTGACGTTGAAGAATTTCCCATGATGCAGGCAATGTGCTAGCCAAATATGCGGCAGCATCGTTTCTTTATGGCTGCACCAGTACTAAATCACTTTCTCAAGTCACCTTTCTTCGTAATTAATTTTACGTCTTAACAGATGGTAACAAGGAATATAAATATTGTTCTCTTTATTGCACCGAAAAGTATGAGAACCCACTTATTAAGGAATTAATTATGTGTTACAAATATAATTTGTAGACACATGATAACTTTAGGGGTTGTGAAAGCACATCTAGAGGCTCTAGATGATTTTAATGATAATTAGATTTCATTACGACCTTCATCGAAATTGACCCATGAAACGTTAGTAATTATTCTGTAGCAGTCGGATTACAAATAGCGAAGGTTGTGTTTTTATTAGTGAATTTTATTTTTAAACACTATCGACTTTGATCGCTCTAGTTAATAAATGATTAGTTTAACTATAATTATAGGTACTAAATAAAATACATATAATAAAGAATTTTTGCTCAGTTATTCATAATTATTTCACACTTTCCTGAGTGAATTTCAGTTTCAACGATTCAGCACGATTCAACATCGTTGAGAAACTGTACCTTTTATAATTAGCAATGCATACTATAACGTAACCTCGAATACGTGATCATTTTATTATGAAAATTATTTGAAAGCTAGCGTAGAATCTTCGTGCAGTGTTCACGAAGTGGTAGGAAGACAGAAGTTATTGTCACCACGGCGCACAAACCTGCCATTATGATGCGATGATTCGACGATAATCGTTATCGTCGAAGTTAAGCGTCCTACATTGAGATTGAGTCTAGGAGGGGTGACGTTATGCGGTCGCGTTTAAGTTAATAGGGGTTTTCCCGAAATACAAATTATCTAACTTAATCGAGTAAGGAGAAGAAATTGTTCGTTCCAACAGTTGCGGTGAAATATAATTTCCAGTGTCAAGATAGTTTCATTAAATTGCGTTGTATTTATATACGTATATAAGTACTTTCCATCGAGATCAATACTTTCATCACTTTTATGTTGTCTTCAAGTATTTCATACTGCATATTAGAACAATATTTTGTACCTTTAGTATAATTTAACAGTACAACAAAAATAATTTGAACAAGAGAATGGAACATTCCATTTGTTCGAACAAAAACATTGTAATATTGTTTTCAGTAAAAAATTATAATATAGATAAAATTTACATATATTAATATCTTTTATTGAACTTTGACAAGCTCGAACAATTTACCTCAATTTTAATCAAATTTAGAATTTAACAAACACAAACAGTATTTTCTATAAAAGTTGATACAATAAAACAAGAAATTATATTGGAACTTAGCGTCTATTAGTTATTCGTATATAATTATTCAACGCGAATATATTTGTTAAATGATCCTAGTATAATATTAAAATCTGAAAAATTCATTAAGTCAAGGGACAAATTAGTGTATTAAAAAATATAATAACGTTAATTCTATTAATTAATGTAATAATCAAATAATCAAGAAATCCAAAGAATTTATTATAACGTTACATTTGTTGCGGATTAAGGAGAAATTAATTGAACGTTTAACGTCTCTAACACACATTACAAAAAACAAAACGTTTATTAAGGATGTACAACTTCTCGGTTTTTCAAGCAGACTGAATTACTCGATATGTGCCGAACATTTCACGTCTTTTTACAATGTATGTACATGTACATAAATAGTTGCAACGTAAAGTTAAGTCGGTGCAATTTCAAGAGCCTACATATTCATACTTCAATCGTAGTTTCTAAATATCATACGGTTCCCAACAACAGTTCTGACAATCGAGGAATAGCATAATGTGGACTAAGCGCTTGTAGTATTCTGACTGAATATAACTATTGTAGTTTTTGGGTTATATCTACATTAAATTAGATGAACTTTACGCATAACGGCCCTTTGCACTAGAAAATGTACTGCGCTGAGTAACATGTTAACATACAACACGTTAGAAAGCAGCACATATTAAAAAAGTCATGTTGGAAACTATTCGAATGTGTAATTATTCTGCATACTGCTGTGATTGTCCCATAACTGCTTTCTTCGCGAATTACACTACCGTGGCAATTATCAGATGACCTCCTGGAACGTTCTGTCCCGTGATGGAACTTTAATGCAGATATTTTGTGTAATAACCTGTATCTAACTTGATGTAAAATGCTTTTATTATTGTAAAATATTTTATCATATAAATTATTTGGCATGAAAAGAGTTGTAAAGGGAATTATTTCTTTAAAGATAAAGTTTTGTAATTTACGTATGTCACAAAAATTTTAGTGATATTTCTAATACAAATTACTCTGTTAGTAAACAATTGCATAATTTCTTACCCCTGTTTCTCCATAACTTTTGTATTAAACTTTACACGAAAACATGAAGAAGTGTCTCATGAAGAGTACAATAATATGTAATACATTCTTGATAAGTATAAACCATGTGTTTTCCGTTCTTGTAAAAATATCTTCATATCGACCAAAATAAATTTCTAGGAAAGTATTGTAAAAGATAATGATTAATTGACTGAAAGAATCAATTGACGTGCACGTGTGTTATTTCAGCGGAGATAAAGGCCACGTTTGACCGTAGTTATAGTTTTCTACACGGAGGAACCTTATTGTATATAGTGGCTGGACCCCAATACTTTAATTCTTCACTGTCTGACCATTTAGTATTTTTGATTGCTCACAGAGAGCCGCTCGTATGCAAATTATTAGAAACGAGGCAATTTAAAAGTGCAACGGCAGGAACCAGAAAAGCGAAAAAATATTTTCATTTCACGCTAGTTGTGCCCCTCAGACCCTTAGTTACCGAAAAGCCATTCGGCGTCTCGAGCAAAGAGTGTTCCATTCAAAAATTCACATTCACAGAGTCCCCCGAAGCACTTTCTATGCTCATTTCCTTCTTTGTTCAGACGGACAACTTGATTCGCGTACTAGCTGATAAATGAAATGTAATGGCTTGTGTTATTTGTATTTATCCGTATTTTACAAATTGTCAAGTTATTTAGAAAACTAAGAATTTGTTGTACGTACATTGATATAATACTGGCAACTAATTTTGTTCTTTTAACGATACGTTTTAATATACCAAAGTTTGGAGATTAAAACGTAACATTTTCACTGAAGGACTGTTTCACGGTTGATAGTAAAAATATTTCTACTCTAATAGTAGTTTTAGCAGATCAATTTGATACTTTCATTATTCTTATTCACTAACTTCTTATTTTTTAACCTTTCAAGAAAATTGTTGTATTCATATTAGAAGTGTTTTTAATTACGTGCAACATAATATGCAGTCATTGCAAAAGGCAACTGAAAATATAAATGTATGTTTTGTTTAAATTTATTTATTTCATACCGTGTCAGTTGAAAAGCTGAGTGTTTGTTTATAAGAGATACTACTACTATATGATTTATCAATAGTTCTTCATTGCAATTGGTACAGCAGGGAGCATACACTTTATTTTAGAAATCATGAAGACCTGTTCTGGTGGTAAAAATCTTCTTTAATAAATATTTTTGTACGTCCTACAAAAAATTAATTATTTTATGAATTTGTTAAGATAATAATGAAATCGTTAGTAAAATGCACGTCGAAGACTTATTTCCTTCGAAATTTAACAGTATTCTATAAATATTTGGAGTTACGATTGTCAAACGAAATTTTTTTAATTAAACTTCTTTGTACAATATTCTTAGTAATTAAATATTGGTTAGTGGATTAAATTTACCCCTGAATTAAATATTTGATCTTATTGTTCTTGATTTTCCGTGAAGTAAATGAAAAGAGTTTGAAAGAACCATTTTACGAACGGTAATGAGTATTAAATTAAGTTTCATTTATCGCACCGAGCTCTTTGCGGTTACTAATTTAGCAGGTTATATTATCGTGATAGAATAAAGTAGGTACTCTCGAGATGAAGAGTGTCATCATTATCAAAAGTATCCAGAATTTTTAATTTCATCGCTCTTTATTTAATTAAAAGATCGACGGAATAAATTATTGGCACGAATAAAGAATTTAAGTATTTTCTACAATTATTTGTCAAACATGTCATCTACATTTGCTATTATTGAAACATGTGAAAGAAAATGTTGTACTACATAATTATTATCTAACCCATTGCAATTAGGTAACACTGGACATTGAGATTGTTATTGCATTTTTGTCAGAAAACTACCAACGATAGCGCTTTTTGAAAACAACGATTACTCTTGCAAACATGGTATGATTATGATTCTATATATTTATGAACAAATACTTCTATGTCTATTTTTTCGAAAATGGTAGTCATCTATGGCTAATTATTATACACATGATTTTCATAAATACAATCTACTATCTGATACCAATTTATTAAAATAAACGAGGGACACTTCTTTTCTTGTAAATATACCATGGCAATGAAACGATACCATGAAACAATGGTGTCTTGTAATATAATTGGTCGAAGTATTAATTATTTATAATTTAATAAATTACTTCACAATATGAAATTTTGTTTTAAATTGTGCAAAACAAGGTAAGAAACACGTGAATTAATTACAATACCGTATCAGAGTGAGTGTATATTTTAAGTCAAGCTTATCGAATTTATAAGTTCATGTTTAATTGTAAAATAGCTTCTACTAAACCTCGTTCAGTTCACTTCTTTATATTTCTTTGCTTGCCTGTTGTCTAGAGACATTAAATGGAATAAATAAAAATAAAAAACATCGCCACATTCGAAGAATCATTAGATGGTGTTTCATGAACTAGCAGACTCATCACAAACACAAACAATCCAGCCGGTCTCTTCGTGCCCTTGTCTCAAACCTCGAGAGGACGGAGGCAATCGACACTAAGCCGACCGCTTTCGCACCTCATACATGCCACGCATTTTAAGAAAAGGGATAATCCTGTCTTCAAGAGTACAAAATAAAGACTGTACCGATTATGAACAGGGAATGAGACAGTCTCCAGTCTCCATGCTGTTACCTAGGATTTTTGTAGGTAGGTTCCATATTCAGAGTTCTGGGGTAGACATTACTTAAACAGCTTTTTCTCCATAATCCTTTAAAGTAAGAACTTGTTAAGTGTTCCGTATATCTTCGTATAGATATGCCCGTCAAAATACGTTCGCATATCTGTATAATACATAATCTTAACGTAGTCAAAAACTTCGTTTCATATTTATATTATTTCGATACCCTTTAGACCGAAGTGAAAGTCAACACTGAGCTTGGCTTTCACCTAAAGAATTCCCTTGATCTCGATTCTCTCTTTCTGGAGCATTTTAATAATGAACCTCCAAATTCGATTCCTTACTTTACAGATGGTAGCAAAGGGGGTGATGAAGAAAACCTTGGAGTAGCCTTTGTTCCTCTGGAATTAAATATTTCCTTCTCCTTGGGCTTAAGTATATATCTATCTTTTCGGCGGAATGCATGGTAATTAGAACTGCTATCGGGTCAGCTTCGGGTATTTCTACGGAAAATATCTATATTTATACGGACTTCCTAAGTGCTTTACTCTCCGTATCCCACTTATCTGTTACTGTCAAGACCAATCCTGCCCTTTTCTATATTAAGAAAATCATTAATACGTTGAGCTGAGAAGACGAGAATCTTCTTCTTTATTGAATTTCTGCTCATGTTGGCATTCTAGAAAAAGGCGATGTTTAACGGCGCTAAATATTTTTATTCTTTTCCACAACGATGATTCAAAGCTATGGTTTCTGAATAAAAAACTTTCTAAAAAATTCATTTGGTGGACAAATAGACTATGAGCAAACCATTACATGGTTGCATCCCTTCTTAGGAAAAATCTTGTCTCGTACACGAGCTGTCCATATGGAAACTGGGAGCAGGATTTAAATCATGTTATTTGGCAATGCCCAAAGTATGAATCTGGTAGAAATGACACTATAATTAATGTCAGTAAGGCCAGAAATTATTCTCCTTGTAGTATGGATAGTTTTCTCGATAAATCATACATTGTACCTCTATCAATTGTACATAAATTTCTTATAAAATACTCTCTGGACCTTCGAACTAGTATTCTGTTTACTTTATCTAGTTCCTAATATTGAACTACCTTATACTCGACAATACAAATACTCGTTAGAATATATAAGGATATTAACTTAGTAATAACTATTATCTTATATATTTCTGCTTTGTATACTTTGCGAGGATAGATTAATGTAGCAACTATGCTCTGCATATTGTCACTGCTAATAATTTCGTAGAGAATTCAATAGCTTAATATATAAAAAAAAAAAGTATTATTATCTCGCTCACACTGAATGTTTGTTACTCTAACTTTTTACTTATTAAGAGAACAAGAATTTTTAGAAAAACTACTCTCGTGATTACTGTCCAGATACGATCTCAATTCACGGACCGTAAACCTGGCACTATTATACTTGTCTTAATAGGCGAACGTGCAGTCTTAACGAGCGAAATGAAAATATTATTTGAATATATAAATTATATTGCAATCGTCGTAAATTTCAGATTGTTCGTTACTGAATGAAAAATTAAGTATTTTAAAAGTTTAGTAGGTCATGCTTAAAACTTTTCATTATATTGAAATATTTTAGTTTTTAATTGGCAAGGTACTCCTTTATTTTTATGTACTTTTATTCTCTTTCGAATAACCATTTTTAGTTCTCATTACGGTGTCCAATATTCCAAGCAACATTTTTATTAATTTTTTAATTCCACCTCCTGATGCATCGTTATTCTATGTATTTATTTTTAGAATTTTACGTTGCTTTTTAAATTTTCCAATCACAGGAGGTTCCGCTACATTTTCTTTTTTACTTGGTCTATTTTACAGAACTTCATGAAGTTCTGCAGTGATGCAGTTTATTTAAATTCTTATCAAATACTTGTCCTACTCGTAAGTAACTGTCATATACCTTTGTTATGTTAGCAATAAGTGTGATAAAAACAATAAAATTTTCTTACGAAAAATTATGAAAAAATGCATGTATAAAAATGGAATAGTATTATGAACAATTATTTAAAATAACAAGTATGTAGGTTCTGAAAGGAAAAAAATCATATTTCAGTTATTTGGTGTTTAAACAATTTTACAATTTTTGCTATATACCGTATATAACCAACGTTATTGTTAACTCTTAAACTGTGTATAATGACTACAGGAATGAACTGAATAGTTTAACCAGCTTCTTACCAATACAGGCGAGCTGTGTTGTGAGTTAAGCAAGAAAAATTGTTCAAATATCTTTGTTACATATTTCGAGTAGCAGAAACTTTTAAAATTCGGTAATCAGTTGATAACATAATCAACTTTGTGGATTCTGCAAATGAAGATAATTTTGAGAACTACTATTCCAAGTTAAGAGAGATTAAGATCCAAGTTAAGAGTCCATTGCAACTTAATATTACAATATATTGTCTGAATAACATAATATGTAATCCTTCATTTACCATTAAACGAAGAAGCCATATTAATGTGGTTGGTAAATATTGTCATGTACATTAAAAATATACTTATTAGAACATCAATTCTTCATCCTATAAAAAAACCCCAAAACAGTGATCATTTTTAAACTTAAATACCACTGAACATAGTCCTTCAGCATTATTATTTTCTTAATTATAATTTAAAAATTTGTATATTTCGAGTTATTGACAGATTTTTGAGACTCCAACCTCATCGTGCGTCGAGAGAAAAACTAGCCCTACTGTAAACTAATTTAGCAATACAGAATACTAGTACCTAATTTTGATACATGCTTCGAATGGATGTCGATTCAAAGAAATGTATTTTTGGGTGCCCCAATGCTCGATCAGAATAAGCCATATATTCCCGACGGGGTCGACATACCATTAGTTATGAGTAAAGAAATCAAACGATGGTTTCGACCGAACGATATACGGGCGTTGAAACCACGCCTCGAACCTCGAATGTGTTAGCAATGAGATTGCCTATCAAGATTTCCGGCAGTCATGTGGAAACGGGCTCAGCCGTGGTTTACAAAGATTGATGACTTTCAAGAGTGTAGTGTGTCATAAATTATATATTTCTTCGAGCATTGATCACGTGCAACTCCACGTGCGAGGACCTTTTTGCTACATTTGAAAAATACGAACGAATCAATATTGTCTTCTGCTGATTTTATCTTTGGCTTTCCGATATTAATCTTGCTGAGCTGCGCTCAAAGAAAGGCACCTCCCGGAACACAACACCGTATTTATCATTCTATTCTTCATCCTCGACGAAGAAACAACCATGTGTCCTTTATATTTATTATTGATTCTATTTAGATTTTGTTTAAAGGGTATAATTAAGGTACCGCGCAGTAGTCTGAGTTATGTTTTTAACGTAAAAAACTCATTATTTTTCTAGTAGTCTCATCGGTTGAATAATGAAGCATATCTCAATGATAGATGTATGTATAGATAATATTGGGAGTGAATTTTCAATTGTAAATATCTGAAAGTGATTAAGTAGTAGCTCATATAAATATACACCTTCATCAAGAAGAGAACCAAATCTATCATCCTGCAAAATTTGAACTAAATCGATAACCCAAAAAGTTTGCACTGTCCTTGTGGGAAGCTCAATTCTCATACTTTAAAAAATTTTATCGAGTTGTAATAAAATACAAATATTACAAAATTATTAATAAATAACATGCAACAAAAATATATTTTGAATGCAAAACGTGCATCGTGCAAGTTTAATTTTTAATAACAAAGGAAACAAATTTTCTAATAATATTATTGTAGAGAAGTTTTTCTATTGTCATCAATATTCATTTTAACCAAAGTATACAATACTGTTGTATCAGAAAACTTTCCAAAATAATTTTGTTGAAATACAATATAAATGGGTATTTAAATTTATTTTATTTATTTTAATTTTTCATCAAATCTTTCACGGTTGTGGCTCTGTTTTTTAGGAGTCGAACTTATGAGGTCTGATTTCACTTTGCAATACGAAACGTGATAGTCCGCGGTTGCATGAAATTGAATCAGTCCCGCTAAATTTTACAGAACAGGAGCGTTTGTGCAGCGTTTCTATTTCACGAATTAATCGTTTTTTATCTCGAATTGAACCCAACTTTTGCTCGTGTCGCCGAATAGAAGAATGAAACAGTCACGAAGGAATAGTCGTCCACTAATTAAAATTAAAATTTTGATATTTCTCAGCATACATTTATTTCATTCAAAATTGCATTTTCTTTGAATGAGACATATTTTGTTACTTTCCTTTACCGAATACGATACTTACTTTTGAAGTATGCTACCCAACGAGAAGAAGCTTTAAATGTAAAATTATCTAATTGGAATTGCCTGGCTCCAGCTAGAGTCCACTCTTGCAGTCGGCGAGTAGTAACTTGGAAGTTTTCTCGAGATTCCTTAAGAAGATCGTAGGTCCATTTATCTACTTTAATTTGATTTTTCCAACAGATAATGCCATCTCTTTTTATATATTTGTTTCCTTTTTTCTAAAGTGTTTCTAAACCACATAAGGGATGCCAACGTGACAGAGTGAAGAACTTTTATTTACCATCGTTAATAGATCAACTGATCTTGTTACTAGCGTTTAGTGTTTATTAAATATCTTATTATGTACATTATATTGACTACAATTTAAAGAATAATTCCTTGAAGAAAAAAACGATATTTATTTTTGTGTGTCTATATAGTCGAAGCAGCTGAAACTCGAGTGACCCTTAAGAATAAAAGAACTGCAAAGTAGAGGACTATTCCGTTGTAAATCGTGCCTGTCTTCAAGTAAACAATCTACAACGAAACAATTCTGTATACACCAACAAGGGAACCAAATCTATCATTCTGTAAAATTTGAACAAAATCGATGACTCGAAGACCTTGCACTCTCCTTGTCAGAAGTCAAAGTGAACAACTTTACTTTTAGTAAATATCTTATTTTTAGTTCAAATTTAAGAATGAACATTCAAACAAAGTTTACGACGTGACTTTTCTTAATTTTTTCATGAAGTTTCATAGTTTGGCTTCTGAGAATTTCGATTATAAGATATCTTATTACAGAGTTTCCTATTCTCCTAGGGGATGCATCTTCATAAAACGTTAATCACTTTCGTTAATTGGAAGCCGATGCGTTATGTGGATGCCTTCATTAAAATGTATCTGATAATTAAAGCAGAATTAATAGACAGCAACTGATGGAACGAGTTCTTGCATGGGTAAATGGGGATATATTTACACGACTGCGTATTCGTGAATTCTTCCATACTGTGCTTTAAAAGGATATTTCAAAGGTCCTGCCTTGCGTGCAGAAGTTGACCCGATCCCTTCGAATATTTTCATTTCATTACCGTTGTCGGAAAACCCGATAATCATATAACCGTGCGTTATAAAATTTGTGATTACCGAAATTGAACGAGTTCGTCCTCGGCCCTGCAAAAATGCGATACAATCATAAAATGCTAGAAAGTTCTCTCCCTTCGAGCGATTATTTTTATTGTCCAACAGTTCTTGTTCTTAGTATTTCAATATTTTGTATTCCAAAGACAACTAATACAATAAATTTATTTAAATATTTGTACCAAATGCACAAAATTTGACCTATGATTGTGACATAATAAGTCCTTCTAAACACTTTATATGTTGAAATAAGTGATCGTATAAACTGTTGTAACTTGTAAGTGAAATATAGTATGACAATTTTTTATATGAATTTTCTTTCTAATTTGTGTGTAATGAGTTTATCTCCACTGTTATACTTTCTACTATATACCGAACTATCCAGATACATGATTCTTTAATTACACGAAGCAAAAATTGTATAATATCTGATGAAGACACTTACCGTGTTAATATATACATAGATAGAACTGTTTTATAAAACTTTCATATATTCAAACGAACAGAGTTGCAACATTCTGTATTAGTAACAGGATGGCGCAAAAAATTGTATCGAGCAATTTGACACAGTGAGAATTAAGCTCAGCATTTGGAACGTTGGTAACATCAGCGATAACGAAACATCCAACTTTACGAGTCTCTGAAAAGATAAGGGTGCAAGATACGTGAGAGTAATGTTTAAAACGGAAAAGCAGAGTGATGTACTGTTCATGCAAAACGACTATGAAAAGTTCGGCAAACTTCCTCGAGTTTCGACTGACAGGGGTAAAAGTACATCGGGGGAGGACTGCTTAGTCTTTATTCTTTTATAAAGATAGAATAAATTTCGACACCTGTTTCCGACAGGTCCCTTCTCGACCGTGGATCTCTGTTTGCGCGAAAGTTATCGGATGTACGCCGAAATTCGAGACGGAACCGACGCTATCTTGGAGCTGATCAAATTACAGAAAGCTAAATAGCGACAGGGGACTTTAAACGCGGCTGAAGGAACTGCGACAGTGGCCCGTTCGTCTCCGCTTCAAGTAACACCTTCCCTTCGAAGAACGAAACACGACGCAATTGCTGACAGCTCAATTAAGGCCAATCGACTTCTCCGAGATGCAGTAGCTTTGGATGGTTGCATCGTTACTATTTTCCTGCGACATTGAACACCTCCTGCAATACTCAGGAATCTCAACTTTTAATTAACAGAGATGAATAGGTCACAGTACGTTCAGACGAGAAGAATGTGTTATGTATACAATAAATGAGACTTTGTTCAATTTTTTCTTTACGTAGAATTTAATTTCTGTTACGATTCGTTTGAAAATATTTCTTACTTTTTACAAATAAGGATTATTCGTGTGTACGTGTATATCAGAAAAGATACAAAGATTTATAAGTAAATAAACGAACCATTATTATCTACGGACCGATTTTACTCAAAATCTAATCAGACCTTGGAATCAAAATATAAGGTTGTATTAAAATTCATATCATGGATAAGGGACATGAGACAATGTCAAGTAAATGCTTAGAAGGAACATCGTCTAATCGATAATTACCGATTTCGATGACACTTTGTACACATACAGAGTATTAAAAAATATTAGACCTGTATTCTTTTTCATCGACTGATATTCATGTTCAAGTAGTGAAAACTATCCTCAAATTTCTGAATGAAATACTAGGTTGTTCAATAAGTTTTATCGTTCGATAAAACTTATCGAACAGTATAGTACTGGAATGCACAATAAGTTTTATTGAACGACAAAATTTATATGTAACCTATTAGATATCTATATCTACGATACAATAAAACTCAAAATTATAGCAAATATACAAAAACGTTTACTGCGAAAAAATTTGGTTTTTAACGAGGAATTCCAAGGTATGAACGAATAATAAAAAAGTGATTTGGATTTTGTCTATGTTAGGGTAAGTTATATTAAGATTGGCTAGAGTGACAACTCGCATGACTTGTTGAAATTTGGTATTCGGACCAGTGTAATTGCTCTTCAGGAATTAATTTGTTTTTACATTCAACATTTTTTTCTACCTTCATTAGTTTTTGAAATATTCAATTTACAACTTTGCGAGCAGTATTTATCTCTTGAGCATGGATATTGTGTGATGAATATTGTGCTTTAATATTTTTCAATGTTCTGTATGCATGCTGAGTTTTGTCGAAAGCAAAGATTATCAATTGGATGAAGCTTCTTATTAATAGCAAGATTCACGAAGACTGATTTGTATACCAGATCCAATAAGACTCTTAATTTCTTTCAAGATTGGTCTGTCTTTCTTTCATGCATAGATCAATTAACTACTAGTTGGTAATATAAAAGACCAAGCTCGTTCCTGGAATGAAATCTAAACCTAAATGAATTTCTAATTATATAAGAAACCAATAAAGAAATCAGGTATAAAATACTCTGGGACAAAAAACGATTAAATAAATTCTAGCAAATTAATTGGTACAAGTGTTTGTGCATAAAATGAAAGAACATGACGACAGTTACAATTTTGAATATAATTCTCATAAATCTACCACAAGTTACTTCTAACTAATAGTAGTTCGACTGTAAATATATGTAATTCATAAAAGAATAATAATCTGATGAAAAATTGATCGTACTAGATATACATACTACGATCTTATAATTAAATATGATCTAGAACACACTAATGTTTGCAATATTAATACAGGGTGTCTCGCAAGATGCAGTACTACATAATATTTAGATAGTATATTATTTCTCATGGCAAAGCAAATCGAAAATTTAAATTAAAAGGTTCTTTGCAAAGCTTTGTTCTTATGACACTTAAGTTTATTATATAAGCACAAATTTTATGTTATTTTATAATTTATAATCAAAGTTAAATATTGATATATATGTATGAGTGTGTTCAAATTTCTGTTCTACTATACAAAACACACGTTTCACTATTTTTATTCGATACATGAAATTATTAAATTCTGTACTAGATTCAACTGAATTCTTATTACATATGAAAACTGATGTACCATGAACTTTAATCGTTTTAGTTCATAATAAAAAAAGTTTTAAATTAACTTCGCCTAATGAGATCGTACAGTACAGTCCGCGATCGAATCCTTTTTAGTGTCGATATCGGAAAACGTATAAATATAATTACCAATTTTCTCTCGATGCCTCAATAATTATTTTAACGAGTATGCCTGAATAATTATTTTCTCTCTTCCTTGCCTCAATAATTATTTTAACGAGTATCACCGTTACAAAACAACATAAAACTTTATTTCATTTCAGTTTCATATTTAATTATGAGAAAAGCAAAATCAAGCATTAGCAAATATAGAATACAATGTTAATACATTTTCTTTCTATCGTCATTATTAAAAATATATTTGATGAATTATTCTTGAATTTCAACACTGTTATTAATATCAAACTTATTCTGCGCAATTGTATATTTTGTTGTATACAAAATTGCCACTTCTTTACATTTTCGTCACTATTTATTTCTTTTCGAATATCAAGTGAAACGATGGTTCCATGACTCTGATTTTCTTTCGAAATTATTTCTTTAAACTCTTTTCGAATGTAAATTGTGTGCTTCATTTACATAGATGCACATCTGCTTTCAAAAAGATTTACTTAAATCTACTGTCTAATTTATTCGTCATGTGTCTGATATTTCCAAAATTCCTTATTTTAAAGAATTTGAACTGACAAAACGACAAATAGTTTCCATCAAAATGCAAAAATAAGTTTCAACGAGGGATTTGGGTATTGAAAAGACAAAGTGAAGCCATCAAAGAAGTGAGCCAAAATGGTACCCACGTTTACCTTTCACTGTTTGTTTCCTGTAATATACACTCGAGGGCACTGAAACCATTAGCGACAGTGCTTCCCAAATTGGTAGAGCTATTCCGTATTCGACCACAGTAGCATAACTAACCGTTTCGTTTGTTGAGTGCAAAGAGCAGATTAATGCCGTCAAAATTGAAACGGATTGAATTTATGTTCAAAAAACATCAATTGTAAAGTGTCTTTCGACTCGATCGAAGAAACTGTCGGATGGAGGGACATCCTCTGCAGCACAGATAGAACGATCCTACTGAATTCCGAATCATTCTTTCATTTCCCTTTTATTTCCTTTCCCCCATTCGAGGATAAACAAATCGATGTGACCGCGAAAGTGCTTCTCGTGTACAGTTTTAAGGTGGAACCACGCTGGAGATTGATGAGCCGGGTTTCTGGGACTGGAGAGAAGCGATAACTTTAAAGCTACGTTGAAATTTTGCGAACTTATTCAGACATTTCGTAACTGAAGATTCTGTAAACCTTTCACAGAATACATTCAGTGCTCTCAGGAAAATGTTTTCTAATTTTAAGCAATGATTAAAATTTCGTGGTGCATGGATAAAATGTGATTGAACTTCTTTTGCGTTGAGTACGAATAATAAGTATTACATTGCTGTATGCGTTTTGTTCGTTAATGTCTTCTTAAATACAAAATTTTGTAGTTTCCTAACAGCTTTGAAAATTTACTTCGCGATGCGTGCAAGTTATAGTATATGTGATATATAATGAATAAACGTTTTATAACTTCTAAGGGTTCCGTACAAATATTGTCTACGGAGTATACATTTGGGCCTTAGGTACTATTTTCTTTAGAATTAAAGAAACGTGAATTACCTATACAACCATGTGCAAATGTACTAGTATTCAATTTATTTTTCATTTGTTTCAATACCATAAGCATCAATTTTAATTTTTAAAACTTTAATGCTCAATTTACTGAAAATTAATCATTTTGAACATTCACTGTTTTCCTTCAATAGTTTCAATTTAAAACAGAGGTTTAAATCTATTCAAGATTCTAGAACAAATGTGCGTTTCGAAATGATATTATTTATGTATGTGAAACGACATGTTTGATTAAAAACGCACAGCTTTTGTTTTTTCTTTTGATTCGTCATACACGTGTGTCCCGAAGGATGGAGATTAAAGGTAGTTTGAAATTCACTAAGAAATCGGCTTACGTAAATATTATATTTTCATCAATTTCACATTCAGGGGGCTTGAAAATTTTAAATCCACTGAATTTCAATACAGTCACTGATTGTACAATGACAGAGTTGAGCGTGCCTTACCAAACTCTAACTGAAATTAGTAAATCCTTCCTACACAGTGTAGGGGTCTTAGGATTTTATCGTTAGGGGAACATTCAATTGCTAATATTCCTTCTCTTCGTACGATTCTCTCGCTATTATTCTGTTGATTTGTATAATTGTTCTATCATGGTAAACGTCTATTGAAATACATATACGGATTATAATACTTCGTGGTAAAACGTTATTGGTTAAGTATTTAAATTCGCTATTGAATTTTTATTTATGAATGAACTTCAAAATAAAGTATTGAAGCAAATGCAACTATTGGGTTGAACGGAAAATTTTAGCGTTTCATTTGATACAAAATTGATCTACATTAAAAAAAAGAAAAAACATTTATAGAATCTATCATATAATTTTTCTTACTAAAAATTACTATTTGTCAATGATCATCTAGCTTTTCAATTCTAGACATACAAAAGGAGGGTGTTAAGAAATGCACATTTTGCCATCGTCTGGAAATGAAAAATTCATGCAGGATCTTTTAGAGCGTCTTCCAAGGGAAATATTACATGTCGATCCATGGTATAGCTTTTCCTTGTTTTTAATCGATTCTTGTGGAACTTGAGTGGCAAATGTTAAAAGTAGTAAATTCTTCAAAATAATAAATTGAAATTGGATTTAAAGTATTCTGAAACCAGAATTCGTCAAACTCTAGGACAAGGTGCGTTGAGTCAATCCTACTGATTGTGAGTCAATTGACAAATTCTGGACGAAACCTCAATTTGTTTTTCTAACCTATTATATTTTATTTGATATTCCGTATTCAGAACGAATTATTTGAATGCTCTGAGAATCCATCTCTAATATTATCAATCTTTTAATCTGTTAAAAGCTAAAGTTCCATTAGTTTCTTCCAAACATATTTAAAAATAAAATAAACTTAGGTAGACACATGTTTTAGTTGTTCATGTCTCCGAGTTAAAGAAAGCTCTGTGTTTTAGCAACTTGTGTCTGCTTGGCTTTATAGGAGTTACTCGGAATGACGATCTTTTATTTCGATCTAAAGCTGAAAACTTTTCATGATTTGATTTTCTTCTTTTGATGCATCCAGGCATTACTTAGATTTGAAACATTGCGTAATTCTCTAACGGAATATTTCAATATTGCCAGTAGATGTTCCCTAGACACGGAATTCCAAATGAGCCAAGAGGTAAGAATTAAATGGATTTACGTTCGACAAAGTCAGGCATTAGATGAATGTGGACCTTTTCTCTGTTAAAATAACTTGCTCGCACGATGCGAGGAAGCTTAATTAAGTAACACTCTCATTTAAAGAACGAACTGAATTGAATTCTCATATAATTTTATTATAATATAGAATAGTCAACAAAATTGAATCTGAGATGTCAGATGTTTGTAAACGGTCCAATGAAATTAGCTATACTAACGTACCATTAATACAGCAGTCTTAAAGAAGCTTTTTTATTCGTTGTTTCGACTTCTCTAAAAGTTATTCTATTAATTCACTTTCATGCTCCTTAATTGTTTCTTACAGCATGGTAATTTTGGAACATCCTATTAAGTAATAACACGAATCTCGTTTGTATGGTTTTATACTTTTTTTCCGGTTCTATTATTTTCTTTAACCGTTTAACCGCCGAGCCACCAATGCAAAGAGTGCTAATTAGCGCAATCGCGTTCTTAGTGGCATAGATTTTGTTCAGCTTGGCACTTTTTGCAGCGATTGTCGCGCCTATTTCTGGCACGATCAACGTTTTAATTAATATTGATTATAGTGTTTTTTTACTCGGTTCATTGCATCATTCTTCGCAGAATCTTATAACCATGTACTCGAAGAAACATTTGAAGAACTATTTACACATAGTCCTTCAGACTCGAGACATAAGATGGACACTAGATCGTTATAGACATCACCATTTCAGTTATTTAATCTTTTACTTAGTTTAATACTTTCAATTTTAGCTTTTCTCTTTTTTTCGCTTATTTTACAGAATACATAAGCTTCTAATTCTGAACGAATACACGTGAATATATTTGTCGATCAGTTTACGTTACTATGTTAGTATGTTACAATATTATACCACTATATATCAATACTGTACATATTCTATACATATTCTAAGATACACCGCATGTGTTGTACATATGCTACGAATCGTTCTGTATGACAAATTCTCCCCTGGCAAGCAATAATCGCGACGAAGCTGAGACTGACGTAAGAATAATTCATCGCTGGAGCAGCAGGCCTCAGTGCCGCATTGTTGATGCGTTTCTCCAGCCATGTACATTTCTACGTGCTTGCACAGCGCTGTATGTGCATCCAGGTGTGCCGAGAAGTATGTGGGTCAAGTTAACAGTGCAGAGCGCGGAGACGAGTGGCAGGCTTATCTAAAGACATCCGTTTTTAAAATATTGCGACCCGAAGGCCATAAGAACTCAGCGATGAAGGATCTCCCAACCGGTCGTTGCTCTTTTGGCTATCCACTTCGTCAAAAAGCGATCGCAACATTTCGGTAGCTAAAGGATATTTCGTTCGTGAGTTTCGAGCGGACGCGCGTGTAACTGAAAATGGTGCCTTGTTCCACGGATGCGTTTCTCACTGTTTACGGTTACAGTTTGTTACGGGAAACTGAACACATAAGTATCATAATCACGGTATTTCACAATGATAAGAATTGTTTAGAATATCTTTCGATTTTTACGTAGTGAATACATATAGTGTAATGTGTGATTGTAATTTGATTTATAGATATTACATCAAAATAGCGAAGCTATCAAGCAAGTCATTTAACACAGTAGTAATAGGTAATCATTAGCAATTTTCTGTTATAGACAATATGTTTATATTTTTGAGCACTGATGTTTTACGTTGCAAATATGTGGTATATACATACCATGCATACTTACATATGTACACATCTTGTATTTGGAGCTATATTTTTGAAATACCCTGTATATGTTATCATGCTATTAATCTAACCTAATCTAAGCCCCTCTTTCACCAACGTGTTAAACTTTTTAACAAATTACAATTTACTGAAAATAAATACTATGCTTTTCAAGCATTTTTTATCGACATTCTTTTAATAAACAGTGAGCTTTTGGTGGTTACTCGGGAGAATATCTTTAACAACATACGTCGAGGTTGAGGTCATTGGAACCTAAATTGGCTAAAGTTTATAATTACCAATTTTACTTCAGCAGCAGTGGAAGTAATAAATTTGAACTTTAAATGCAAGTTGAACAACGAGATAGTAACAAGAAGACGAAGTAGCATTTACCTGTGATCATAGCAATATCTGTGCGGTCTAGGAATAATGAGAGTTGCTTGTTAAGTAAGAAGAAGTTTATTCCTTAACGTTTTCGATCTACAATTTTTTGTCCTCAGAAAGAAATAAAAATAAATAAAATTTAACTAAATAAATTTATACGTATATATGCCTGAGAACGATGGAACAATTTATGAATATTGAAAATGTTAAACAAACTATTACTTATCTATCTAACTAATTTATAAATTATACTATATGACCTATTATTATACCACTTGAAAATCATTATAGTACCAACTATCGTACTAAAGATAAATAGATGTAGCATTCCATTTAAAAAAATATTAAGATTATAGGTTCATCGCTCTATGTAAAATGATTAATAGTAAGTCGCCAAGATAAGTTGAAATACATTCTTATTTCGTAGTTATAGCCTACTTGTGGTCTAACAATTTTTTCTTTAATAAAGACATTTTTTTGGTTAGATAATACTAGGGGGAATTAAATAGGGAATTAAAAGAAAAAAGTTGTCATCAAAATAAAGAGTTCAGATATATTATATTTAGTCTAGTTCGAAGGAAGAATATATTATATAACTTTTGTTGTTATAAAAGCATAACATTGCGGCATTTCATTCCGAATATTAAATACAACAATGGGATTCATCAGTAAGACTTAACAAATCCTATCTTCGGATCAAATTTAACAAGAAAGGTCTTATTAAGAGACATTCAGTGATTAAAATGGTAGCCCAGTGTAGTCCAATTTAATTTTACTTTGTGGCGGCATTACCCACACTTGCCACCAGAGGGAAACTGACCACCGACCATTTCCCGCAAGTTCCCGTACCTGCTCCGATCGGTATATATACCATCCTTTACCGATCTCCCAATATCCCGGCATATAAGGCAGGGCCTACTAGGATGTCTTATTGATGAATCTACTAGCAGGCAAGCCCCTGGATAAAACGTTCTCTTTTCCTCGCTTTCCTCACCTTCCATACATTTAACACCGCAAAAATTTCAATTGTTGTTGTTGTTCAGAAATGTTTCTGTGTATAACAATTCTTTTCCTTGTTTAACCAGTCTGTAAGTTTAACCATTTCTTCATACTATGTGTAATGTTTATAAAAGGTGTCACGAAATCTTATTAATTTCCAAAAATTAGGAATCATTATTTACTTCAAGAAATTGCAACTAATGAATGACTCGTGTACGAGGAACAGCTAAAGTTCTAATCTGTAAGATCATAACTTGAATCCATTTGTTTATTGTATATCGAGTCATCCAAAGTGGGTTATCTATTCTCTGATAAAATCTCAAAGTGCTACATCAATGTCTAGAAAAAACATACCAATAAATTGTACACTGTACGAGGACTTGATTCTATTCCTAGAATTTTTCAACATATTAGAGATTCTACGAGGTGTTTTGAAGCTCTCACACATTAAGCAAAAACACTATTCTATATTTATTCGAGCCTTCAATGCACCTATTGTGCAAACAAATTCCATGAAATACCTCTAAATAGGCAGCAACTGGGAGTTTCAGTTGTAGAGCTCGAAGGGTCGCCTACGGTGATATTTTCATTAATACAGGTTGGCTGGTCATTCGTTACTCGCACTGTTTGCGTGCAGAGTTTCGTGCGGTTAGCCGAGGACGTTTTTTGGGAATTTTTCAAACAGAATGCCGGAATATTCGCGAAATACGTTTCGTTCGCGTTTTATGTATCGTGGAAACCCGGTTGTCAGCTTATCCAGCATTTCGAAAAGTCTGTTTGCAATTCAGAACCAGTAACTTTGTTTCGGTAAATTATAACAGAGTTACTGTACCAAGGACAATTTTTTTCATTAATGATTGAAATACCAATAATTGCGATAAAATTAATCGGATAGAAGCAATTTTCAGTACAGAAATATATGTTAAATTAGAATCAAAGAAGCCAATTGTGAGAAAAGTGTGATGTACGTAAGAAAACGCTTAAAGTAACAATTCGCAAATGAAAAAAAAAAGTATTTCAGAAAAGATTTGAAAAAGGAAGAAGAGCCCAGATATAAATTAGGTCTGATGCAACAAATACGTTAGAGATACATTGTTACGAATACTAATATTATAGTACTTACAATATGGAAACAATTTTTTCAAATTATACTAATCGTAATGCTTATTACGCTGTTAGTGACTAATTAAAGCTTTCGAAGCTGAGAGTCGAAAGCTCAGTACACATGGTATACGGAAATCCCTATGTCACAGTTGTTAATCTATTCACTGCTGAATTAATCAATGGTAGGAGAACCCTCAGTGTTGAAGTAATTTCACAATTTGTTTTTTAATAATTATACTTAAACATATATGTATGTATTAAATATGGAAGAAAAAATCTCCCACAATTTTTTGTAAAAGCTAAATGGTATATATACCTCGTATTTTATATAACTTGAATATCTAGAATAATGTTATTCCGAGTATACTCGAGTGTAGAAGTTATAAAGTTAAATATAGATATGCTGTATACGTATTATAGGCATTCAATACACACGGTGCATTTATCTGAAACAATATAATAGAGGATTAATGGTGATGATTATTTACAATTGATGTACGAGTGGAATTAAGAAGTGTGAAGTTGTTTCAGCTTCCTGTGCTCGTTCCAGTACAGGTATGGCGAACTGAAGGTATGTACCTGATGACAATCATACAGGAACCGTCCTGTCGGTCGTCGCGACGACCCATTCCCAATTCGACATGTTAAACGTAGTTACTTTTATTTGAAACTGGCCAGTGGTACCTACAAACTATAAAATGTCGATAAAGAAAAAGGAAGAAGCGAGTAAAACGAACAACGAAGGTTTTTTTTAACAATGCCGCGATCTTAACGAATATAATTCCGTAGGGAACGAGGAAAAAGGAAATCGAATTCCGGTAGCTGGTCCAAGTTATTTTGCAATTTTATCGGCTCGTTTTGTCCAGCCAATTGCTACGCTATAAAAAGGGCGTGAGACGAGTAAACAGAAAAAAAGAGTGCGGCAAAAGGGAGAGAAGAGAACACGAAATTGGAAAACGGACGGGCGTGAAGTAAAATGGTGGCATCGGAGAAGCAATTGTTCGGATTAAACGCAGCAGTTTTCCCGTGGTCTTTTTCATATCCAGATTTAATTTATTCCCGAAGCATAATGCGCACGGGGCGCGTGATCGAATCGCGATTACGGCCAGCTGCTCAGGAATTCGAAATATTTAATTAATTATAGAGTGTCAAACCGTAGGAAGTTCCGTGTGTGAAATTATCGTTTAAAATATTTTTCAAATTTTTCATACGATAAACGTACAATGAAACACAATTATTTTCTACAAATTATATTATTTCCCTGATAAATATCACGCATATTTGTTCGTATAAGTATCGATAGAATACCTCGGAGCAGGTACGGTACATACGTGGCATGGGTTTTATTACTTCGGTGACTAAATGTATGTTAATAAGGTTATACTGTGCGTTATTATGTTGTCAAATGAAAGAAAATCACTCTTTTCGTTGTATTAGCGTACGCGATGTAAATTTAAGTTTAAATTCCGTCGAGGAAGATTAATTTTATATTCGAGTCGAAAAAATGTTAAAAAGAATATTTGTTTCTCGACATTATACCGAATTGGAATTTCATCTCGATACAACATATAAAAATAAATAAGTTGCTGAGAGGGAATAAGACATACATATATTTCATCTATTAATAAAAGACACTAGGAAAACGAATGTTCAATCTTCAGTTAAATTAATATAGATCGTAAAGAATATACGATTAAATTTCTGATGAAGTGAGTATTCAATAAAAGTACAAATATCTTTCTTTGTCCAAATTTCAATTTTTTTTCTATTTTTTAAATAATTTACACGCATGAAAAAATGTACACAGTAAGGAAGACATTTTTCATTGTCAGTTCGGTAAATCTTTTTTAAACCATAGTTATTGTTAGTTTAAAATCTTTCAATAAATCTTCGAAAATATTTAATTCGTTCCCTTAAAAACATAGGGATGTAGATTGATATTTTCAGTATATAAATATTTATCTCAAAGTATTAGTATTTTCGTCTTTTAAAGTTTTTGTCTTCAACAGCTCGGGGAACTGTTAATAACTGTTAACGCCTCCATAAACGTCATTCTAAATTGAATGCGCTCCTATTTTCTCGGTGCAATTTCTCTCCAACAAAACTACTAACAGGCTACACGTTATCATGCACAATAATTATTCTTAGAAGGCATTAAACGTTCAACGTCACGTACCGTTTCCGGTTGCAACCAATCTGAAATTTAGCACGATTTGTCTGCGGTTACCTACAACCGGCCGGTTTAAATAAGCGCATTTTAATTTAATGACATCGATAAATTCGGGCCGCATTATTAGCGTTTCGTTTGCATTAACAAGCTGTTGCAAACCGGACGATTTGTTACTGAAAATTAGCTGGGAACCACTAGCAAGCTGCACCCTGTTGTTGTCGACCACGATCATCAGAGGAACCAGAAAACTTTTCATAAGTATAATTTATACCGGGATCAAATAGTAGAACTCGTGTGCGGTTCGCTGCGTCGACTCTATAAATTGCTTTGTCACACGATTCGACCAACGCTGGCTGTAGTTGAAACTCTGTTCTGCTGAGAATTACAGCGATGCATCAGTTGATGTGAATTATAATTTCACGGCAACACTCTCGGCTATTGATAGGTACAAAATTGCTCAAAAGTTTTTGCATATCTAGGGTAATAGAAGTATACATACGTACATTTGGTCAAAAAAACCTGTACAACGTGCGGCATTAGTGCAGATGCATGGCTGGTGCACATTACATGCATCTCCTTTTGCACGTCACGTATTCCTACCCATTAAATACGAGTATATTTTGACAAACCAGTCTCTCAGGCCACAAAATAGTGACTAAAGGAAAACGTATTTTAAGTGCGCGAAGCATCGAGGATGATTAGCTGACGTGTAGAAGGATTGAAACAAATTTCAAACACGTTTTTAATGTATATATAGCGCTGAAAAGTGCGATTGCCTTAATACATTTATACAGTCAATAATACATTTTGATAGATTACAGAAACTTTGAAAATAATGCAGACCCGAAACATTCCGGCCGAACTAATTCAGGTAACAAGGGTCACACCTGACGGCGAGGTCCGTCAACGCTCATCCGAACTGGAAAAACCAATAAAGTAAGCAGTTTTCATTGCAGAAAATTGTTAATTGGTGCGCCGGTTGGTTACTGAAATGCTGTATAAGAAACATAGAGACGTGAAACGAGGAGACTTGACCATCGAGCACCGTATCGATCAGTATCGCTGTTCAATTCATATAAGATTTCGACCTCGATTGTCAATATATTCGAATTAAAGTGATTCGTATTCAACTCGACCGACTTAATTCGATACACACTTGCGATTCGTTTCACAACGTGAATTGGAGCGATACCTGAATGTATCTTTCACCGAATTCGCAAAATTAGCAACTATTATTTTCTCCCCGCATGTCACGACAATCTCTTTAGGTCGAGTATAGATAAATGCCATGCAACCTGTAATACGATATATGTATTATATAATAGCGGCTGAAAACGTAACCATTTATTGCACGATAAATCGATATGACAAGTGCAACGATAGGTGCAACGATTTGTTTTTTTGAATACGTTACGATCTGTCGTTAACAAAATTTTACTGAAAAATAGTACAATTGATCGTAAGCTAAAATCGAACACGGAATTTATTCAACTGACCGCAGAATGACCACGCACGTTCCAATCTGTTGTTCATCAAACTTACATTACAGTAGTGCCATTCAACACGAACGTATCGTACAATAGGTTGTACAACAACCCCATAGACTTTACAATTATCATTTAAATGGTCTTATTCGCAATAGTTGTATAACTGTATAACATATCGTACGATAAATTGTTACGTCTACGGTCCCTATAATGCAACCAAAATTTTATGGACGTGTCACGAATGTTCCACGAACCTAATTATTGGGAATTCGAATCCGCAGTGTCCTAACCGTTTCGGTAGCTAACGGTTGCAAACTGATGCAAGGTATAGATTTTCTTATTTTATGTGTATATATACAACAGACATAACTAATCACGTCTCCCGCGAGCAAGAAAATTGTAATGGGGTACTCTATGAAAGTGTGAGTGAGCAAATTATTCTTGTAGCTATCAACAGAATCAAGATAACAACAGTAAACAGAAGGCGTTAAAGACGCGACAATTTATCACGCGAGAAGTGGATTAAATAAAGATGAAAAGCATTTGCAAGCTTACATAAATAAATAAAGGCCAATGAAACTTGGGTTCGTAATACGTTTGCTTGGTACGCATTACTTTTAATGATAAACTGCCAGAGTTATTGACGTTCCTGTCGTCTAATTGCCCGAAAGATTAAGGCCATAGAAATTGCTTTATTGCCATGAAATTTCTATACTACTCGCAACTGTGTGCACTTCGAGCGTCTTACTGTTGTACTTTCTCCTAAATACCGATTGACGTATTGTAAATCCACGACACTACAATTGCAGGTAATAGGTTCGCCAAATGTGCAAACCCAAACCTAAATCCTGACAATTTGTACATCGTGGTCGAACAATCTTCGTATATTACAAGGTAGGTGGCAATTAGCCTTTTGGAGAGACTGCTTCGTATAGAAGAATTCAACCATCGATTTATCAGGCATCTATCTCTGGTAATCATGTATTTAAGAATAGGTTCAACAATACTCAGAAATGGTCAAAACTTAAACATTGCTACAACTTTGTAATACACACGAATACAAACCAGTTTAATAAACATAACGATGCAAATTTGGGCCTGGAACGATTTCAATGTACCACAGACTTTAATTTATTCGGTTAATTTCAATTATTATAAGGACTTTCTATACCACCGTGACGTTCATAATTTATTTTTTATCGTATAATAAATATTGTTCGTGTTTCGTAAATACATTTGGAATTTGCTCGATAAACGATTTTACGAACTTCACGGGAGCCAACAGTACAATACTCGGATGCGAATATAATTGAATTGCACGCCTGGCGCTGACGAAGCTGTTTCAGTATGAGAGTCGTTTCTTGTTTGAAGTAAATACAAACTTGTTTTTCAAATTGATTCTCTGTAGATTGATTCGATTCTAACAGAACTATATTTTGCACAGGACATTTCATATTCTTACCTAACTTGAAACTTGTAGATGATCGAAGTGACGGGATTGGATTCCGTGATTGACTGATTTAAGCATGAACCAACCTCGTAATGGGGACGTAGAAGAAGGAAATCCTTGTTACGTTAACAGAATTATTTTATTTATTACTGGCTGAAGTAGAACTTAATACTATGTAACTGTATAGAAATACTATAATTTCCTCGAAACATTTTATCTAATAACATTCAGAATACAAACAATCCGTAGAGGATTAAACAATTGCGAACCCATTTACCACCACTCTAAGGGTAAGTAATAAAATGAAAATTTATTATCTTCGTCGGTTTTGCGTAGATACATCCCCATACTCCGATCGATGACGCGACTAGCAGTTACCGTGCTGAGCTGAGAAGTTAATCTCTGAAAGGAATTGCGAATCGCATTGAATTAAACATTTTAGTTACCTTAAAAGTCCTTCATCTAAGCAAAAATTACTCGACCGAGGATATTGTCTGACAACGATAGTGAGTTGCGTCACAGTAAACGTGTAAAAACAATACCTTCAATGCACAGAGTGTAGATTCCTTTTTATAAGGGATGTTATTATTGTTTTATTCGAATAAGAGATGTCGAATGAAAGGAAGACATGTACGATGATGTATATTCGATTTAACAATTATTCGGGTGAGCTTTCATTTACGCAATATGAGATACAATTTCGTTTCATAATTCAAATTTTTATTTTTACTCAACTAGAAACATATGAGAAGTGTTCATCTTTCATTTTTTATGAAAAATTTACATTTAGATACAAATTTTACTCATCTCTTCTTTAATCCAGATATTACGTTTCGCTTATCTGTAGAAAAAAGAAAGATCAATCTTGGGTTCAGGGAAAAGTGATATCATTCGTAATGGAAATGTGGATAGTGTCGAATATACTTTATACGATCATAAGCCTTACGAAGGCTGATTATAACGTCTCATTCAATAGGTAGACCTCGTAATTTTTTCCATCAAAACCGATTTTTCACTCTTTCTACAATAGGAGAATCACTCGTAGATCGTAGGAGACTCTAGTTCATCCAGTATATAATTTTATAAATGAAATGCACAAGGTTCTATTGTATATAAGTGTGCAAATGGATATTCTTGCTGGAAAATTATAGGTTATCACTTTTAAAAAGTGATTTCTACGTAAAGGGACCTTCGATTACGTACTTTTTCATTATAGTGCTTGGAAAGTAGGAAATGATCTTATTACGCTGTAAACAATCATTAAGTGGGAATTTGAGGAATTTTATTTGAAAGAAATACTATAACCACTCGAAGAGACACAATAGGATATTGAAAGATCGAACAAGAGTCTACTAGCAATAATTATCTGAATTGACTAATAATTGAGCTTAATTTCTATTGGTTATTTTTGGTTATTAAAATACTAGACAACTTGGAAGAAAACTATTTTACTAGATCGCGTTTGTTTCTCGAAGGCACTAATTTTTTGATTAATATATTTCCTTCTTTGTACAGTTAACCTAACAGAAAATAATATCTATTCCTAATAAATAATCCTCTATAAACTTGTTCAGTGAAACATAAATATCAAAGTCAATATAATAAAAATGCACAACAAAATAATTCGAAGGAAAGTATAATTTTGTATAATTACTTCCAACAATTTTAGTTCCTTTTTTTTTCAGTTATATAGTAGTAGTATACTTTGTGTCTAAAATTTCGTTTCATTTTTTCACGATCTCCTGGCGCGTTTCGCGCGAATTTATGACACGGAGTATTCGGCGCTATTTCAGTTTAATTTGAGAACAAATTAAAAGCTCCGGCTGAATGTCGCAAAACAGAAACACGGGATGCCATTTTTAGAGTGTGAAACGCCGAAATACTTCTGCATCCGGTATGCAAAGGAGAAGCTCCATTGTTCACTCACAGCATTTTTATTTAGCGTTAAAACCTGTTGCAAAATCCAGAAAACGTCAGCAACTAGCAAAGGGTTAATTGTTTTTCGAGTTTATGTCTGAAACTATGAATACTGGTCTTTTTAATGCACGAGCTTGTCGAGAAAAATTGAGAAACAAAGCCAAAAGTTCATTCGTTTCTCGTTCCGAGACGAATTATTATAGAATAAAGAGTATGAATGGAAAGAAGTATATTTATAGTCAAAGGAACATTTTTCAAGTGTTTTGCAGTAATTTTACCGAATAATATGATTTGTAAAGTACCATGCACACAAAGCGACCCAAACTTTTTCCGATGCATGTGTTTTCATTCTTTTTCTTTCGGTACAATAAACTGAAACAATACTGTACCAGAAACTCGTTTCCAACACTTGCATAATTTAATAAAATGAATGGGAATTTTATTTTTGAAACTAAATTTTACAAATTTAATCTACATTTCTTTTCTCGCGAAAAATATATAATGTTAAAAATAACATATTGTTAAATACGCGAATAGGGGCATCATAAAAGCTTTGTAAAGTTATAATTTTACACTATTTTTACGCACAGATTACCGAGTAAACAATTAATTTTTATTTTTAACTCTTAACACATACATACAGATAATATAGCTGATATATAATTTAATACTGTTTAAAATGTGAAATTTTTTGATAAAGAATAGAATCTGTTTTTTTTACCATTTTTACAATTTGATTATTACTTTTAAGTAGAGCAAAGTTTTTCATCTGCAATTGGTAAGCTAATATTCTGGAATAGAGTTTCGAATATCGTAAAATTTACAAAGAAAATTGGTTGTTTCATAAAAATTCTTGTTATAAATTTCTTCATAATTAGAGGTGGAAATTTTTATTTCAAAATCACACGAGATATCAGTGGATCTTACAATTGCTGAGATCCGAAAGTTCGAGAATCGTAAGATTAATTAAAAAAGGAATTTAATTATAAGCTTCTTGTCTCTCAGAAATCTTTAGATCATTAATTCGATAAATGAAATATCTAAAGAAGTCTTTGGACGAGTCCTCTGAAAAATGTTCATTAAATTTAAATTCTTTAATTTAAAATGAACAAAACGTATCTCGAACTTAATCCAATCCTTTCTTCAACGTTTATTTTCCAGAATAATGTATCATTTTAATATTAATGTTTGAATTTTTAATTCATACTTTATCGTGTATTAAATTATTTGTGCTGTTTACTTCATCGTCAATTTAAAATTGTACGCACATCAGTGGCACTTACAAAAACAGATGGCTGCAACCTTTTCACGTCACCGAAAACTCTTCAAAATTCAGAAAGCACTAACGAGCTCATTAAGCAATCAAAACTCTGTAACGACCGGGGAGATGCCGAAACTTTGAAGCAGGAACCTTAATCAACTTTTAGAGTTTCATTAGGTTCGAAGTAGTGTTCCTTATTTGTTTTTCAATACGCACACATATGTCTACGGTTTTAGTAAGTAATCGTATGTGTTTTTACGTAATCGCTCAAAACTAAGAATAAGGTATTTAGTAATAAATTAACAAGGTATATTTGTTGTTGCATGTGTTTTCTATAGCTGTCCCTTTTGTTTTTTTAATTAATATTTGGATTTAACGTGGTGTACCATTTCTAATATTTCATATTACTTTCTACAGATACGTATGACATGTACAAAAGTTAAATAAAAATAAGTTAATTAAATAACTCCTAACGATTTAAAATGTATTATGATGTGTTACATTTGACTACGTGGATCCGGATAACAAAAGATTCTATACAATAGGAATTATCTTAAGAACATTAGGGAAATTGTAAGAAACTATAATCTCAAAAAATTGTTTCTTTTATATAAAACAAAGATATAAATAATTGTTATACAAAATTAGGATTATAACAGAATATTTTAATAATGTACAGGGTAACTGTATATTATCGAACTATCAATTGCACGTACTCGTATTTATGCTTCTCAAAAGAAAAATCTTTTCAAAGGACTTTCACATTGAATTATATAAACTAGTATATTGATCTGCTGAATTAACTCCACTGAAATGTTTATTAAAATTTCTAACGATTGTTGATGCTGGAAGAATATCCTCACACAGCCTTATACGCGTGTATACTGTCGCTGATAAGTCCTATGTACAGATATTGTTATTAATAAATTCAACTTTTTAGATAACGTTCAGAATGTACGGTCAATTTGAAGCAATCGTCGTATAGTACAAACGAAATCTGCTCCCCAGCATTTCGATCGTTTGAGAAAGATTGGGTTTTTGTTTCTGGAATCGATCGTTTTACTTCGGACCGAGATCGAGCTACACACATATCGTCCAACGAAGAGAATAGACGAGATAAATCAGTAGTGAATTACTTGCGTGCGGCAGCTTGCAACCAAAAGTGGAAAATCTTCACTGGAAAAACCACACTACTCCATTAATAACAATATCGTGAAAATATAATGACAAATATGAAACTATTGATTTTCATTTGCGTACTGTAACAATACAGTAACCTATCGATAAATAGCTGCATTTTTGCTCTATAAAACGTATTGAAACATCCTCAACACCTCCATAACAATATTGTTTATTTATCGGAGAAACTCTATCCATGAAAATAAGACCACGAAATGATTCGTATAACGTACAAGTGAAAATAGTTCGAATACGACCGAGTTTGTTTCCATTTTTCTCAAAAGAATTTCGCTAATGCATTGATAATATTCATACGAAGATACAAGAACAACATAAAAGTTGTTGGCTTACATTAGTGTCACATCGAAATACTACGTGCTGTATCACTTTGAAGCTCGGTCACCGATAATACAAGCCGCAGTCGCTATTTTGTTTACTTTCGGGGAATGCTTGCATACGGTTGGATCTCAGTCTGAAATACGAAACGTGATTTCAGGAAGAGATTTCACTGTAATCCCTTTTCAACCAGTATCATACGGATTCGAAAGTGTTACCTTGGAATTACTGTAGTTAACTTGTTTCCGAAATGGATTCTACTTTCTACAATTTCTTGTCTTTTGAATGGCAAAGGGCACCGTCAAATAATGTAGCCAGCTCGATGAATATTTATCATCAACGATCAACCAGACGAAACAAACACACATGGTGTGGTCGGCTGGCCGATTCGTAAGAATACTGCAACTACTAAAAATTGACAGACCGTATACTCTTAAACAATGCCTTACTCTCAATCATTTTTCATTCAATGACTAACATAAAGTGTGTCACGTATATTTCAATTTGTGACTGGAACGATGAAGAGTGATAAATTGGAAGTAATAAAAGTGACATACATAACTTCTGTACAAAATAAGATGCGGGTTAAGCTTTTGAGGTTGAAACTAAAATTAGCAAATAATTAATTTTAAATTTGTTTTTTTTTCAAATTTCGAAACAGAAAATAATCCGAGGTGTCTAAATCTGGTGAATAAGATACGTAAGGAAGTAATCGACTCAGGTGTGGAGCGATGGACCCATGTTTCATTCGTGGTTATGAATCGATACAAGAACTCGGTTTTAATGCTGTGAAACCTCGCCAAACACTCGATTGATCGAAACAAACATCCTTACGACACTGTTTTTGTTCCATTGTGAGTAATCGTGACACCCATCTCGCGCACTGCTTCCTCATGTCCAAATTTTCAATCAGTATACGATGTACAGCACTTTTTGATACGCTTGCTATGTCTGCTAACTCGCGCACTTTCAATCGACGGTCATCCAATACCATTTTCTGGATTATTGTCACCATTTCAGACGTAGTCACCTCATTTGGTCGACCACTACGATGTTCGTCTTGACAGCTTGTATGGCCTCGTTTAAACTCTGCCACCCAATATTTTACTGTTGCAAACGAAGAAGCACACTCCCCCAGAATAGAATCCAGCTCCGCTTTGATATCGATTGGAGAGAGGCCTTTCAAATGAAAGTATTGTATCGCATAACGATCACCAATTTTTTCCATGTTTACAAATTCACTGAGTGCGTGCACTATTGACGGCTGTCAAACAAATACTAAACAACGTAGCGTCGTCAAACGTCAAACTTAAGCTTTATAAGATCGAAACGTTCTCCCTTAGTCATTCTTTTAAGAAACTATCGTCATCTCTATACCAGGTAGAGTACTTTTGGGTCCACCCTCGTACATCGAGTATGTAATTTGTATCGTTGTTTTAATGAAATTTTGAACCTAAATCAATAACCACAATGAAGCATTGTATCCCGTAACCCACTGTTGCAAACAGTTCCGTTTTTGCCTTTAGCATGGTTGCGTTAATTGAGTGGGAAACACACGAAAATAGCAAACACATTCTACTTGCAAACAGTGTGTAATTTGAATTGATCTATCATAGAATAAAGGGAATAGAAAAGAAAGCTAAGAAAGAATAAACATTAAAATGCACAATTGCGAATGACAAGTGTTATTTGATTGTAATATTTATTCGTGATTGGAAGGATTCAATGTACATTTCACGTTTTATACTATCTGTAGAATAATATCATCAAGAGTGGACCGAAGAAACAAAATATTTTGATCATGAAATGCATACTAGATTAGTATGAAGGCGCCATACAATAATATATACATGTTACAGCAGAAACAAACAGTTTGTATTTAGACAACAATTTCTGTGACGTTTTCTGCTCAATGCTTATGTGCGTATTAGCATGCCGTGCGGAATTTCGTTTAATGTTATTTCTCGTGTGGTGTAAAACGAAAGAGAAGGAAGTTTCTGGTTCTCCCTTCAGTGTACATTTCTCTGGAATTCTTGAAAATCAGCTCGCTGCACTTAATTTTCCGAATGGCCTACGGTTAGGGCCAGGAGCATACAGTGCACAGCTATACAAGAATTCTAGTTAATGGTCTCGTGGACAAAGAACAGACTTTTACGGAACGAGAGTCTTCGTGACCCTCGCCTACCTACTTTGCGTCGCAACAGCAGCAATTTAAAAAAGGATTTCGATATTTCTATTCTTTTTCAACTTCTGGAAGTTCGAAAAATAGAAAATACAGATTTCAGTCTCATAGAATCGATACACGGGTATCTATTTCATGACTAGAATATTTTAAATCGAGAAATACAATTTGGAGGAAAAAGCGTTTCAAATTAGAGCACCTTCAAGTCGGCACAGCTCTCTTTAAAATATCGGTAGCTTTGGTAATATTTGTATAAAATTCACGGGACGTATTTGCAAGTATATATACTTTCAAAGAATCGAAAGAAAAAGCAATCGATTGCTTCAATGTTTCTAACAGAAAATTTCACTTAATGCTGACTCTGATGTTTTGTAGGATCCTTTACTGTGCTTGATACTTTAGCTACTTCAATAAGCCCTCTCCACAAAGTTTATGTAGTACGTACAAATTTATTTCCTCTCTCTAATTAAGGAAAAAAAAAATTTCATTAATGTCAACGAATATGAATTGTAAAGAACGTTTAAAAGAACAGTATGATTATTGGGATAGTATAAGTAACTATATTTTAATTGTAAGTTTGGTAAATCTACCTAAACCAGTTTTTAGTATATAAAGAAGCATATTAATTAAGGTGCCTCTCAATGAGCGGTACAACCGAAAAATAAGCGATTCTATGTGAAAATATAAATTAAAAGCGTAGAATGAAATTTCATAGACCAAGATTTTTATGGCTTCCATGGAGTTCGTGAAGCTGATTATTTAGCAAATAGAACTTTATCGAAAAAAAAGCAATATTTATTTAACAATAAATATACGATAAATAGTAGAAGTTTTTGGAGATCCACGGTACGTGAAATCTCACGAAGTATTTCTCGGTTGACTTGAAACTACGAGTATTTAAATCTGCGATAGTTTAACTCTCAAGGTATTCTAATCATTTTCCATCAAGCTCGATTCGATCTGATCAAGTTTAAGTTCTCTCCCACTATCCGTGGAGGAACATTCAAAGCTGGAAAAGAGATTGACGGGATGGTACAGGGGCAAAGGGTGAGTAAGGGTCTCTCGCTAGCTTTGCCTGCACCCACCACACAACCAATGGTAAGGACTACTAATAGATGTGACTGCTTTGGCGAATAGTATGCTACAATTGAACTTTTGTATCAGTAGAGATGTACGGTTCGAATCGAACCCGCATTACGTAGCCTCCACTTGTTTCTAGCTTTGAATAATATTCAGGTGGAAGCATGTTAAGGTCAATGAAAATTGAAACGGTTTTCTCATTATGTAACGCATACAAGATCGAATGCAATTTCTCTGCTAGAAATTGCATTCTACAATAGGAAGTTCTTTGCTTAAGGAAACCGTTCTGTGAAATTGCCATAAGTCATTTTGCTCCATGTGGACCGATGATACCTCAAGTGTCGTAGAGAATGATACGGCTGGACTTTTGTTTAGACAAAATTGGATAATATTTTTTAGCTGTACTCAAGTGCTCGAAAATCAAGACAAATTTTATTCTATCGACAGTCTCAAAAACCACACTGTCCTCATCGATACAGGGTAAACCCAGCCATGTGACCTTAATATTTTGTTTTTGAAGATATCGATTTGCAAACTACTTGGGGCATGTGGGTATTTTACTACAACTTGTTTTAATGGATACTTATACCTAGTGGTCCACCAGGATGTAGCAGTTCAGTTACTTGGAAACCGTTTATGGGGAAAAATGTTTCGAACAAAACTTGAATATAAAATGTGCCACACAGTGATATGATTAGTCTTTCTTGGTTTGCTTTTTCATTGAGATGCAAAAGTCACGTTGAGTTTTTCAATCTTAATTGTATAAAATTTGATTCTGCTATTGAAAAAAGTATGAAAAACGAAGTAAAAAGCGAAGAAACGGTAGTATTATTATTTTTTCATTGACATTCTTTCAAATTGCATCCTATATTTTATTCGATATTCTTGTACAACATAAAAAAACGAATCCTATGACTGGTTGATATTAAAAGATGCAATATCATTTAAATGTAATGAATACTTTTAAAACGTAACTTTTAAAATACAGTAATAATTTAATTCTAATATAATATTTTCTTGATTTGAAAAAATGAGGTTTCGAAAACTTTACCAAACGAGTATTGGTTATCTAAATATCCATACCAACGTTTAACGTTTACAGTCGACTAGGTAAACGTACTATGTGCCAGAGCAAATCGTGCAGTTTAATATCTGCCAAGTAAACAATTTGATCTTTCTATTTACGACTTGATACAGCTTTCTGGGAGGGCTGATAAACGAAGCGGAACATTTCCCAAGTGATATTTATGCGAAACGAGATAAGAGCCAAGGGGCTTCTTTCGAAACAATCAAATTACAAAAGTGTCTATCCCTAACATTTTCCTTGCACGACTTCATTTTATGACATTCTCAGGAGGACTCGCACAAATTAAACTTTCTTTAACGGTGTTTCTGGGACGGACAAGCCATTGTGAATTAAGCGTCAGTTTACTTTCAGAGTATACTTAATGGTTGCACGTGTTCCGTCTTGAAGTCGAAAATTGTAAGAAATTCTATAGAGAGGAACATCGTATTAGTGAAGTAGTATCCATATCTGCGATGCTTCTCACATGCAAAGAAACACTCCGTATGTACAGCAGAATAATAATTGTAATTTCTTCCCTTTCGAATATAAAAACTGTGCACGACTGACAATAAGTCACATGGAAAGAAGTTACAATTATTATTCTGTTTAACGTCCATTAAGAATTTCCATATTATGCATTTTTAAATATCTGTTGTGTTGACTATCAGTTTATTACAGAATAATTACAGTTAAGTTTGATATACATACGTTAAGGTATTGTAATTCTTCGATTTCACTATATTTTTATGAAGTTCAACTTGACATATCTTAATTCTTATAAGAACTCTGCACAATGTTAACATGTATAAATTATATACTCGAGTTTGCTTGTTTTCGATTGTCGTTACCTTCTCGAAATCGTTATTCCCAATTTCTAAATAACGAGATGGCATTCGAGTCGACCGATCAATGTAAGACACTTTGCACATCATATTTACGTTCTTAATACACTGAAATGTAACGCCATTCGAGTCGGTGATCACCTAATTGCATCGAGCAAGTGTGCTACAAGCGAAAGGCGAGAGGAAACGCGCACCGAGGACGAGGCACGTGCCTCCGAACGAAATAAATGATTTCTCCCTTTGGAAATCCTGTTCCGGGTCAACAAACGCGCGATGTAACGTCGTGCACAAAATTAGCAATGCAAATGCTTTGTCCCATTTTACGGATGGGCAGCCTGTGTAAGCCGCGTAAGCCAGACCGAAGTCGCTGCTGCCGCACGTGCAAACGTAGTTAATGTTCCGATTTCGAGCGAGACTAAACCACTGACATAATATGGCGGAGTAAACACTCTGTCGAAATTCCGGAACATTCTAAACAGCATTAGACGGCCCGTCGTGCGTTATTAACTTCGTTACGAAAGAAGAATCAGAAGCCGGGATTGCGAGGAACTTCCCGTGTCCGCTTCTCGTCTCTATTTTCCCACGCTGTAACCGAATCAGTTCAATGCCAGCAGCTATTGAATTCAGAAGTTATTTGACAATACGTTGAATCAGTTGGAATAGACGGAAATGCAATTTCTACTGTGGTGTTTTGGTTTCCCGAAGGAATTGTCCCTCCGTTTCGTCTTATTTAGCGCGATCCCTAAAGGAAGGGCAAAATTGCAGCATCGTGAATATTCGAGGTACAATGGCGGACAAAGTAGTAGCACACCTTGTATTCGTTTGAATTGAAATAAGGAAACGTACGGTAGATACTTTTTACTATGTTGCGTGGACAAAATTGTAAAATTATCAATTATAAAAATTGTCGGATTAAATTAGAATGAAATCAGAATGTAGCAGCAAATATCTATGGCTAACAACTTGACAGTCTACAGACAGTTTCGGTGGAAGAATGACTATCATTAGTAAATCGTAAAGGAATTCTTGTCCATCACAATAACGTTGGGCTATATACAGCATTGATAACAGTAGACAAAATTAAAACTTTTAATTGGGAACTTGTACCACACCCGTCATACTCCCTGGATCTTTCACCAAGCGACAACCATTTATTTCACTGGAACGTTTTTTAACTGGTTAAAATTTCAACAATAGTAAATATCTAAAATTCACATTGAATGAATATTATACAGAATTCGAAACATCTGTAAAAGTTAGTTCTGCCATTTATTTATTAAAATTTTCACTGATCACTATTCTGATTTTAAATGTCGGGACAGTGTATGAACGGCAGACGTAAGATTATTATTTTCATTATAAAAAAGGTTGAAGTGAAAATACGATTATGAAGAGAACGAATTCTTTTCAACTGAGGAGAAAATTATCTCTTCTTTAACGGTTGAAGTAAAACGGTCAGTCATAAAATCGACATTTGGAGAACTCATTTTGAGAGAAGCAGACCATTCTATCGTAAGTACTTGATAAGAAAACGTGAAAATACTCTTCTAAGCTTAACTCATTACCCAAGCTCGATTAAACTTACGTAAATCGTTTCGATTGTTGGCAGTGTATATAGTTTTAAATACAGCCGTAGAAAAGAAGCGTAAATTACAAACTCAACGAAAGAGATTTCAATAGAAAAGAATGCTTATTTCTTAGCCAAGAGCGAAGAGACACAAAATGAGAAACAGAAAAAAATTAATTAACACGCTAATTAAGTTATTACTGAAACTTAGGATCGTACGAAAAATAACTTTCTAAAGTAGTATTTTTCATTTTATCTTCCAGAATTACTAGAGAGGAACGTGAAATCTTCATGAAAATTGTATCTTTGCAGAATAGTTAATGTCATTTTGTAATTAAATATATAGTTACTTAAAAGTCCAATAAAAATACTTGTAAACATGGGTGAATGGATATGTATATACATCTACTAATATTCTACAAATAAAATATGTACTCTATGCAAATATACATATTTATGTATTTTCGTGAATATGAACTTTGAGGGCGAATGTAGTCGTAAGAACAAATAGTGTTTAGAAAGTAGTTTTTTTATGAATAGTATGAATTGTACAATTTCGTCCGTTAATAACCATCTTGTCACTATAACAGAATTTTAATTACATTATAGTATACCGAATAATTATATTATTACTATAAATTTTAATTATTCTTAAATGATCTAATTTTCTGGGATGAAAATACATAATCTCAAGTAAGATCTATGTTTCGAATTTCTGAAATTTATTCTGTCTAATATGTAATTCAAAATTATTCAACACTAGTCACTGACTATTTGATAAAATTTCTTTTGTACATCGTGACCTATTTAACATTGAGCCCACGTCGGAAATCCAAATTAAATTAACTTCTTCGACAGAATCCAGTTTATTGGGTAAAAATACGGAGGACCGACGAATTCCTAAATGTAAAGATAAAATCGATTGATACTATTCTACCGATATTTCTGGCCTCTTCTAGGAACCTTCTAATTGCCTCGTTCGTCAAATATCAATAGCTTTTAAAGGAAAGGAACATCCACCGACAAGCTGTGACCTAATTAGAAGGGACGAAACGATATTTCTGTTAATAGCGCGGCTTGAGCATGAAATTCGAAATTTTTCATCAGGAAAGCGTCGTAAAGGGACGGTCCAGATTTCAACATGCACCATATGTGGTTCTGCCCTTCGCTATTTCTTCTATGCAATTTGATACATTTTCGGTTTTTAAGGGCGTCGAGAGATACGCAGCATTTCACGGATATGGAAAATTAAATTAGAAAATATTTGTTCTTTAAATTTGTTAAAGAGTAATGGTGTTAAGTTTTCTTTTATGAGCTGTTTGCACCGTTATAATTGCGTTTCCTAACACAAGTAACAGCTGTTGAAAGAATCAATGAAGGTTTACGGGACTGAATAAGGGCTCCGTAAACAGATTATCTTTAAAAAGAAGAAATTCTGAACTTTGTGTAAAAGTAACATAAATTGAAACAGTAACCCTGCTAAAATTGGAATTGATTTTCGTTCTTCATTTGTCGAGTCATTCGACAGATATTCTCTGTGTATGAATAATGTATTGTGTTAGATGCAGTCATCTGCGAGCAGAGAATCATAGTCTGTTCACACGATAGTCACAAAAATAATCGTTTTTAATTTGTCTATTTATCGATATTAATGTTAAAGCAAATATTTGTCATTTACTGTTAAAGCAAAATCTTTTAACAGAAGTAATTTTCACATTAACTGTTTTCATAGAAGCAGAAGCAGAAAATATTCTGACGAGAAGAATGTGTTTTCACGATTTTAAACTTGTTACTTTTACCGTTCTGAGTAGCAAACCAACGCATCTGGAGGACAAGATAGGAATTAGGTGTAACAGTTGCCTAACTCTTTGGTGTTGAGTCGAGTGAGTACTTGTAGAACTTTCTGCAGAGTAGGACACTGCTTTGTTTCTAAATTTCGTTCATTACTTAAATCTAGGCTGGTACCACCGTGTTTTCGTCCGAGAGAAAATGAGCATTAAGAATGTGATAGAAGAGAATCGTGATACCTTTGAAAAGGTAGAGTTTAAATGACGAATCAGTTCTCCGACAGTTTTCGCTCTGCGAACGTCTCTTGAACGATCAAGTTTATGGAAGTTCATAGTTTAATCAGAAAGACTTTAGTCTGCACCTGAAACAACTAGACTTCGGTAGATCAGTTTTATATAAAAGTTAATCAATCTTCATTCCTGTAGTTTGGAAACGTCAAATCTGTAGGATATATAATTCCGACGATTAAACTATGTCAGAAATATTTAACTGTTAACTATTTCGGAGCTTCTAAGTAATTAGAAACATTTCTTAAACATAATGTAATAGGTTCTCCGGTAAATAAATAAATAATTTGTAAAATTATACGAAGCTTATGCTATTTGAACTAAATTCTTTGAACTAAATTAAAATTGAAATTAATGTGGGAATAAATAGGCAAATAACTACTGATTTAACTGTAATAGTTAAAAGAGTGATTTTAGAAATAATATTACCTAAAATGAACTTAGTTGAAAATTGTGACAAGCTCCGATCTCTCCTATATGCAACTAATAACATATACCACAACAGAAGTGACCGATATAATATATTCCTCCAACTTGTTGAAATCACGCTAAAATTGCATGCCAAGGTTCCGGTAATTAACGAAATGAAAATAGGATGACACCGATGGTAATTCATCAACGCGAGATAACCAAATGTTAGCCACCTTTCAGGCTGGCTGCAAGTGTTCAAAATTCACTTTATGGAGCGGCAGGTGAATAATCATGTTGTTAACTGGTAATAAGACCAGCAGCTCTTTCTTACGATTAGCAAGTAATTTCGTGACAACCTCGTTATAATGTCTTTGTTCATGAAACGATGAGTAATCTCCAGATTAGAATGTTCAAGCTTTGCCGATCGCGTGAGGAGAAAATTTGTTTCGATGTTGGACGCAGTTCGCATTAATAGGAACCAATGGAATAGGTCCAATGGAAAAACTAGTAATTTTGGTGGCTTGTGGTAAACCAGAAAACAAAATTCAAGCCATAATAGCAAATATTGATTAACGACCACCGTATTGCGTCCAAGTCGAAGTGCAGGATATGTTTCAGCGGTTACTGACCGAAACTACTAATTGCTGACTGCTCAAGGCTATTTTTACTACTGTAGAGAATATGTAAATACATACTAGCTCGCCACTCTGTTTCAGGCAAACTGGAAAAAGATTGACGTTAATCGATGAAGCGTTTTCACCCCGAAATGGCGTTTCGCGAACAAATTGCTGGAAACTCGTGTAAAATTGCTTTTCCCCAATGTGGAAAAAACTATAAGGTTAATTTCATGATAGCACGCATATTTATGTGCTTTGAGGGTGTTTCACTCCTGGAACACGTGTGATGAATATTTTATCAACGACTCGGCTCCAAAACCACACGGCAGCCTTGCGGTAATGTTATCCTAGAAGCCTCTCAGATTCATACAGCCACGGTGAATGCATACCTTGGATCGAAGATTTTGAAAAACGATAAAGGGACCGTAACCGCAACAGAGCTACATAGTTGCCTTTGATCTAACGAGAACAGAGGCACTAGTTTCCTTTATGCATACTACATTACCCTGCACACTCGTCAAAATATTCATACAATTCTATTAATCCTAGAATCACGTCTTCCGAGTTTGACTCTTGGGATTAATTAAGGTCCTCTCCAATCTGGAATTTTCTATGTTTAAATAGAAGGTGTTTACAATTCGTGGAAAGAAAGTAATTTATTTAAAACTTTATAGTTTATTTATTTATTTATTTTAAACTTTTGGGGGATCTGGACTGGTTTTACACAATTTTGTCAAAAATAAAAGAATTATTAAAAGAAGAATAGGAGTGAGTAACCAAATAACTAGTTGCCCACACCAATGGTTAAATGTATAGTAGGACACGACGTAGTAGCAAACGTTTCAACTACTTGAACAACTTAAATGTAACACTAAATTTTTAATCAATTTTCATGTGGTACGTGATACATTATTGATTTCTTTCTTTATTAATTTCTAGTGCACAGTATGCACTGTAAAAAAAGAGTTTATTACTGTAGAAAATAAGAGAAATTGTGTAAAATCATTATTATCGTTGTGAAGATTTAAGTTCTTATAGCTGAATAATTAAGTAGAAATAAATAGTATGTTTATTCTTTCTCTCGATTCTCTGTTTCCGGATAAATAAATTCACTTACCTCTTTGTCACCCAACTGGTGAACCCTGCAATGAAGAAAAGCTGTTTGACCGACTGCAATAGTCACGTTTCGTGGAACCATCATCTCAAATGTTGGTGCATTAGTGACGTTTTGATTGCTGAAGGTAGTTCCTCCCAGCAACTTCTGCTCCCGAGCAAAATTACCTGACGAAAAATAATAAGGACAATTAACTAGCAATCATTGTTACTTTCCTTGTGCTGCATTTAATAAATTGCTTTTACCATTTTATTTTCTACCAAAAGAGTAATGAGAGATACAGAAGAAAGGCTAATCCCCTTAGGATCATTGTGACGGTTTTCTTCAATTTTTTAGAAATATTAATTTAAAATTTTTTACAAATATAAAAATATACACACAATTAACGACTTACAAAAGTACAGTATAACCGCTTAACCGGCTGTTACAGGCTAGATGAACAAATAACCGGATAATCCGATAATATCATAAAATGAAATAAAAATATATTGAATTAGTTGAATACATAAATAATTTATTATTTATTGTATATAAATTTTGTATATAATACAATATTATCAAAATATCGTATATACATATTAGTATATAAAACAATAATTTTTATTTTAAGAAATCAGTAATCTTTGTTTGTTTTTTTATACTTCAAATTATACTTAAAAATTTATCGATGAACATATTGAACAAATTGAATGAACAAATAGGAGTTAATTATTTTTTTCCTTTTTTAACTCATAACTCGGTTCGACTGAAGTAAAATTCTAACTATTCAAATTGAGTAAACGTTAAGCGTTGCTGAACCGTTTAGAAATTTAATTAGTTGCTAATCAATTGTACGATGAGAATGTGCTGAACAATGTGAATGGATTTTCACGAAGGTTTCTATAGTTAATATTTGTAGTTTTCGAGTTACTGAAATTAGAATTTTCGTAAAATAATTAAAGGTATTGACTAACTATATCAATATACATATCAAATACATAAATTTCTAGACTCATACAATTACCAGTTTTGTTCTTTTGCTATAATTTTGTTCTTCTTGTACGCTCAACGTGTTTTGATCAGCCAATTCGGGGTTTAGACATCAGCTCTCCTCCCACTAGCCTAGAAATCTCTCATTTCAATGTAATATTATCCCTGACTCTCTGTAATCGCATGCCAAGTGAAATCCAATAACTCCGTTCGAAATCGGCTAACCAACATCAACGTCAAAATTAACACCTGAGACCCCATTGTTTCCGCGGTCATGATTGTCTTTTATGACAGCTATCGTTATGAGATTGTATCGACAAGGAATAGGCATAGGCATTGTGATTTCTATTGGCTGTTATTAACGCTATCAAGAGAAACAGCGGATTCCAATGGCAGCTGTCGATGTCTACTTCATTATTGATTGTTGACGCTTGAACTAGATAACTGACAGAGTTTCTACCTAACCGTGACCCAAGATCGTCAACGACAGATTAATCTGTGCTTTCAGTAGCGGCTGAAACAAGCTCGAAACAATGTGACGTAATAATGGAGGCAGTTCGATGACGTAATCTTAGTACTGATACTTATCAACTTACAGACAATGTGTTACGATACTAAACAGGTACCCAAGAATGTTGTTGTTGGTTCAATAAGATTGCAATATCGTTGCAATATAAATAGTAGAAATCACTGCGAAATCATTTAGCTAACGATAGAGATAAGTTTAAGTACTGAACATTATTTATTCTCCTAGCGAATTCTAACAATAGCTAATTTTTTGTATTAAAAATTCTCAACAGAACTATGAGTTTCTAATTGAAATTTCCACATCAAAGATCGAAAATGGAAGTGACCAATGAAAGTTTCGTTTTACGAGATTCCAACTACAAAGCATCGAACTTGATTTCTCGTTGAACGTGTAACAGACTTAGTGCACCACTAAATTAGATTAATTATAAGGACCTGTTACAGGACGTGGAAACCCTATTTACGAGAGAGTACTGAACATTATTACTGACAGGAGTAAATGCTATTTATCAATTCGATTCACCTTTTGATTGTTCCTGTGCATCTTTTTAAAGAATACTGTTTTCCTATTTTTGACAAATGCTTTCTTATTTTTGATTTGGATACATTGATTTATACAAAATTCACTTAATACATTATTGGTATATGTATTATATTTAACGACATTTCCAATCCTATCTTATAATTTTTATTACATGGCTACATTTGTAAGGCACTATAATGGACTTTAACTTATTTACTTTTAATTATTTAACTTTGTTACTATTGCACGAATTATCTTACATCTTTTATTGTTATTATTTTATAAATCAAATAAAGAATCCTTTTATTTCACAAAACGTTTGATTTTACTTTTCAATTCACTATAAAATATTAATTTTGTATAGCAATTTGGTCATTTATAACTTTAATTGAAGGATTTTGATTTAATGGTAGTTGTGTCTCTTTTTCTATCGAAATCATAAATCTGATAGATCTTTCTAATTTACTAATACATTTATAAAAATATGAGTTTTACGCAAAAACTACCAGTTCGTAATCCAAGTGAAGAGCCTTTAATTTAATACCAACACTCATTACATTTCAATCCATATAAAAGTTCAAAGAGAGTAACTACTGATTCAATTAAATAGACATCATTCAATTAAATAGAATTCTTACTTCGATCGTAATGTAAGAACACTTTTATGTGCAGGTATTTCACATAAAAGATTTCCAACGGTTCCTTCCTCAAAAACTCCTTCCTTATAATTGTGGATTGTATAAATATAAAAAGAAGTACGAAAATAGCGGTTTCTCAGTTTTGATAATCATGTATAGAAAATATAATATTTATTAACGTTTCGAATCTTCATTTTCGAATGTAAATTGTTACAAAAGAAAACAAAAAAATATATTGCATGTGACTAAAACTGGAAGCTTAACAAGTACTGTTAATAACGTAACCTTTGTTTTAATAGTGAACCGGCCGTTGAAGCGAAAATATTCTTTCAAAGAAATTATCGAAAAAAATTCAATTCAGAATTTTTTAACAATTAATTTTCGCAGCAAACTCCTTTCCATCGTGTTGTGAAATATCAGAAACCATAAAATATTCAACCATCAGAATTGAATTGTAAAAACTTAATTTTTTGTTTTACAACGAAATTACGTACTCTTATACCTTGCATAAACCTGTAAAACACAATGATGATCCTGAAGTTAAAAATCTCTAAAACAGAAGTTTGAAGTTGGATAATGAAAACTTGAAGAGTTTCTTCATTACTTAGTGTATATGAATAATAGTGTATATGAAATTGCAGTTCTATTTACAATTTAAAGACACACAGTTATGCAATTTAAAGCATTTGTCTCAACATAATAGCTTCCAAGATCTAGAACTGAATATATCTTTCATCTCAACTTCAAGAGGTGTCTTCATTTCTTCAAAAAATCGATTTGTTGGCCGAAAAAAAATCATAGGTATATACCAAATATTTTCAGATGTACTACACATCTACTAAATAAGTTTCACTAAATCAGCGTTTAATACTTCGGAATGGTTTCTTGTTAGCCTAGACATATTATCAGAATTATACTCTGAATAGAAGGAAGCAAACAATTACAACAACCTATATGATGGTTTAATAAATGAACCTTATTGTTTTGTGTTAATACATTTACCTATATTGGTCCATTTCCAAGTTATATGTCGTTCGATACTTCTCCGTAGTGTATGTTATATATATGTTGATTGTATATACAGATTCATCGTCTCGCCCCTGTTCAACTGTATTGATCTCAATACAGAACTTCCAGATAAATTATTATTCAGAAACAGCAAGAATCGGAAATATATAATAATTAAAATTGGATTTCTTGACGACCATGTCAGCTTAACCTACCACTTTCTCGACAATTATTCATCTCTCGATTGATATAAATATATATTAATAATAAAAATGTTGTTTAATTTACCTTTATCTATTTTTTAAAGCTTGGTGTGTACCGTAGAAGATCTAAATCATTCAGGTCAAAACACCGGAATAATATTTTATATGTTAAATAAATTGTATTTCTTAAGGTCACATTACTGATTCAAATTTTTCTTTATTAACAACTTGTAATTATATAGAATAAGTCCCATTCAGATTTTGTTTCGTTCATTAATTTCAATATATGCAGAGTGCGTTTGCCTCTCCGCTCTTTATTCTTCGAATACTAGTATTCTATTCTTACAAATAGCTGGCCAAGTTCTCGATACGAAATTTGGATTTTGGGAAAATTCTGCAAATTCTATAAAACAGGATTTTTACTAATTAATAGAGAGATCATATCAAGGCAGTCGCGAAGCCTCCAGGAAAATGTCTCCGTAATGATTGACTGACTCTAGCCACTTGACTTTTGTCGGGTTCTTCGTTCGAGTTCCCGAATCGGTAATCGATATCCTAAAGAGGTAGTTTTCAAAGTGGTGTGCCAGTGATTCTTGGAGCGAGGTCGTAGCACGTACGTTGATTCGCTGAAACTCCAGTAACGCATCTATTTGCCCATCAAATACGATGTGTCTGGTTGTTTCTTTTCCCTTTAGTTACTGCACATTTATTCTTTCATCGACGGAATGTTTCTGTTTGACAAATCTTGCTACCTGAGATTGCTGGGCGATTTTCTTCGAAATAGTTGCGAAACACTTGAGTACTAAAAGTGCTGAAAATATCAGATTGAAGGATAACGGGTCACTCGTCGATATATACTATAAAGAGAGTGAATACACGCAATATTTTAATACTGGTAGAACACTTAAGAGTGTACATTTAGGACGTAACGCTAAACGTCTTCCATCTATGTTACTATTTTATCTTGCTGCTAACTTTAATTCTGGATATTTCTCTACAATTTTAGTGATTACTCCCATGGTACATTTGCAATCGATTTGAGAATTGCAGAACTCTAACTTTGAACTACAATAGAAAGTAAATGATATCTCAAAAGGAATTCTAAAATTCTATAAATTTCGTTCTTTGATACGAGTATATAAATCAGATCTCTAGAAGTTAAACTTCGGACTTTGGAGAGCCCCTTCCACTTTATCTCTATTGTCGTGATATAAAGTCGTTAGTCGCTGACAGACATCCAATATGGTTAATGCCCACTCTTTTTCATTTAGTTCTCAGGGAGAACACTGAGCGACGTATCGTTATTCGGTCTTTAAACTATCCCTATCTCTTAGAATTGATGACAACGGTGGGAGACTGAATGGTGTACAGGGTCCCTTTCACGAACGGGACTGATGTATTTATTTACTGTGCAAAGACGACTGGTTGGCTAGGTAACTTGATTGGTTAACGCGTAACGGCAACACCTTTACTCGCACGCATTATCGTTATTGGCTGTATCGATTACATCTGCACGTCTCTCGCGTATCGAAGAGCATATCGAGGTAGAGCGAGATACAGCAATACTGAACGACAAGTTCAACTGCGTCGATATCTGAGCTAAACAATTTGTAGATACGTAGAAACAATACTACAATGAAATATAATTTTGATTTTTCCCTACTCTACAAATTTTCCGGCGAGCTCCTATCATCTTCGTTGTTTTCATAATTCGTATCCTCAATGTTTAAATTCAAGTTGCTAATAAATATCTTTCTCACAATATTTGTTCAATCTACTTAACTTACAATTAATTATGATATTATTATAAGAACTAATAACTGTAATGCTACTTAAATATATGAAAACAACAATTAAATGGTAAATTGTAATTAAAAACTGTATTGTATCGTTCGATAATCGTTCAGAGACTGTTCTGAAGAAACTGGTGCACTGGACATGGAGGGAAGTGATAATCTTAAAGGAAACATTTATTTATCCCAGTATTTCTTCGAACTTTTAAGAAGAGTTTAGTTATCATTAGAGATCTTGATTACATTTGAAATTTTCACGATAATCTCTTAAATTAGTTTCTTATGAGATCTTGACAAAAAAGAAAACATCTGCGATAAAGCGAAATTCATTTATTGAAAAGATAATTTTTTATTATTTTTGTACGCTTTTATTATTTGGCTTGATGCGTACAAGCGACTTTCCCCACACAATTGCACAACTGTTTTTTCTTATTCTTCCAATTGAAAACAATTGAAAACAATGGAGACAGGTATATGTGATCGCAATGGAAAAAATTGCTCGTTTTCATCGATCATTATTTCTTGTTTTTATCATCTATGTTGTTTTTATTGCTGTTAGTGCTTTTGTCAATTTTATAATTGAATCTTTACGGATATACCGAGCAATCGTAATTGGATTAGTGAAATGTTGATGTGAGGCAGAAATGACCACGGTCGAGTATTGTTAAATGTAATAATCGAATGAGTTAAGTAAGAGGAAAGCATATCGAAATAATTCAATGTTTTTTCAGTACGATAGCTCTCTGATGTAGATAAATCTGTCTTATGTGATTGAATTTGAAATATGAATGTACGAACCTGGATCTCAATACTCGTTCAATACTAAAAGTGTGCTGAACTCATCGTCAATTAACTTGTACATTCAATTGCATTCCATCAATCGAAAATTGAATTTTCACGCGCCAATAGATTTGTTAAATTATAATAAAGTCTGTGTGAAGCTAGTATATAACTCGTTTAATTATAGATTTCATTCCTAAACTTAATAGGAATATATAAACTTAATATTGAACAACCTATTATTTATCCTAGGATAAATATCTACAAGGAACTTATATCCCTTCCCTTTTACTTTTTTTAATATATTTTAAAATTATGTTTATACTGCAGTACTATTTACAAATTAAATATTTTGAACATTTTTCGTAATACACTTGTTTTCGTTGTAATACGTTAACTATGCAAAATATAAATGTTACTACTGAATGCGATATTCTGAAATGCTACATAGAATTTCAAGGAAATAAAATTCTAGTATCCAAATGTGTTCTGAGTTATGATAACTTGAAATCGACCGGTCACCCGTCAGTTGGAATTGTTGCTTGCACACGGTTTGAGGTTTCGTGACACGTAAATACATATTGTCGTTCAAAGTCTCTTCAGTCCTCTCCAAATTTCTGGATCGTAAAACAACACAAAGCATTATGGTACAGGAGACTGCAGATGTACTTAAAAGTATCAGATTTCCGTTGCACTAGGATCTTTCAAATGCACATTTGATTGATGCAGTAAGGAAAGCAGAAGCATTGTAATGTAAATAAAATTTGTAACGTATTTCGTAACACAAAGATGGTTATAATTTCGTAAAACTCAATATGTTACAAAGTTATTATTGAAGCTACAAAATTTTTAGGTTTTTAATTGTAAACTCTAGACAATTATAACTTTGGATATACATATTTTCACATTTATAGAACGACTTCGTAAATTCAAAGAAATTATTAATGTAAATTTTTTCAAGTCATATTCAGTGTAATTATGTTTGTTATAAACTTAAAATAAGAAATTACTAATGGCTATTCCTTAATTTACAGGTATTATTGACAGGACGAAAATGTTCAAATAATTGAAGAAGAAATAAATGTAGCGAAAGGCAATTTTTTCAGATCTAGATAACTTACATTATGTATTAATTTCAAAGGAGATTATATTGAGAAATAGGAAGGGAAAAGTTATATATAAAGTCAACAGAAAATAAGAAAACATTCTTTAGTCTAAAAATTGTATTTAGTTTACAAATTGTCAATGAGTGTTATTGGTAGATAATGGTCGGTGAACTATGATTCTTATAGTCAGTAAAGCTGGAAAATAGTAGGTACTTCGGAAAGGATTTCAGCAATCGTGAGGCTTTTGTTAGGGTTACAGTAAATATGGCGAAAAAATGTTGACTTCTAGATGTCACGGAGAAAAGGGATATTTCTCTAGCAGTTTACAGGAGTCGTAAAATGACTCGTTCGATGTCTGACAAGAGAACTATCTCGTCGGTGATCTTTGTACTACCGCCTACTGTAACCGTACCATTTGAGCACATTCATACGTATATCAAAGGAATTTAGTTCGAAGTGTCACGGTGTGCGCGGATCGACTCGCAAAAGGATATTTAGTTTTGAATTTTGTTTTATTGCATTCCGGTGGAACTGTTGAGCGTTGCCACGATGAAATTATGCAGATTCTCCTTTTTCGTGATGATGGAAATTTGATTAGTTTCGTCGGAATTCGTATGTTAATTCTGTGCAAATATTTCTCTTCGTCGTGATATAGTATACGAACCGACAGCCTTCAACTGGAGCGTAGAAGGTTCTTGCATGGGCCACCATTCACTCAAAGCTATCAATGAAAGTCACGAACGTTACGGCACTTTCACGTAAGAGGGCTACAATTAATTGTAGGGAAATAAGATTTATGAAACGCTAGATCTGCAATGAGAAATTAACATTCTGATGTGGAGCAGAAATTTTTCATTCCATCGAGTCGTCCGTCGAGAACAGATGTTTTCTTGAGTCTCCAAACGCTCATTAAATATTTAAAAAATTAACTTATCCGGACAAGTAACTTCATCATTTCGAAAGATTAAACTTTGCGATAGAATTTTTTTTTTAAAAGAAGATACGTGATGGAATGACATTGTTTTTAGCGATAAAGGTAAATTTAACATTTTTGGATCGGATGAACGAAGAATGGTGTGGCGAAAAAAGAATGAAGAATTTAAAATTAAAAATATGAAGCAGAGTATAATACGATACTTTATATGAATATACGTTCCAAGTTTTTTCAAATTAACATTCAATCATTAAATGACAAACGATTAAGATATCACTGTTTCGATAGTTTTTCGTTAAATAAAAAATCTACGTATAGATAGTCATAATTTCTTGCAATTAATTATTCGAAAAGCTATTAAATTAAGTCATAAAAAATGTTCCATTTCGTACAATGTAATTATTTTTGACCTTAGTATGGACACGTTTATTTTTATTTCTATTGCATGGTAATTCACCACGACTGGAGAAGAATTCAACGAGGTTAAGGAGCCAATTTACGAGCAACAATATCGTCGTAATTGCAGTTTGGATAGAATTGAAAAAAAGAAGCGTGGCGGATTAAAGCACAAGCTTAGTACTCGATCGTTCTACGTGGTGTTTCATACGCAATTAAACACGAAAATTTCTGCAAAGGGAGCGGTCATACATGGTCTCTGAAATTGATCAAAAAGTGTATTTCGCAGCGACCCCGAGTGGTTATGAGAATCAGCCTTAATTACATACGGGGGCGTTAGTAATTGCAACCAGTTAATTAGATTTTCAGAACGGTGCGCACTTCTCGGTAAAGAAATAGCTGACCGACGAAGAACCAGATAATAGTAATGTACAAACAGAACTGTATTTGTAACGAACAATTTTAATCAACCAATTATTATCCGTACACAATAATTGCCATACAATACAAATTAAATATTACTATATTTTTGCTTCAACGACTTAACAGTGATGAAGAACAAATGATTAAACGCGTAATACAATTACAAAATGAAATTATTCTGTCATTAATAAATATCCGAAATATTCGATCATGATACAGTGACGTTGGTATTTATATTGACGGCAAGAAATTTCAAGGATATGTTGTATTTTTCCGCTACGTTCTTACATGACTTAAGAAACTTTTGTTCTCTGTTTACACCAAGTATGGGTAATACCTTAGTTGCCTGCGAAGAGCGAAGGAGCGAAAGAATTGCAAAGAACGAAGTTACTGTACATTCAAAGAATTTTTATCAAATATTGGCCAGACGGAAATTAAGTTTACGCAACAAAACTTTTATCTTATGTTATTCGAGGTTATTAAAGCCAAGGGTTATCAAACCTCTTCTTGATAAATTTAAAATTTATCGCTTTTATGTTGTATATCATAGAAATGTTTATTATCAACTTAATTTCCGTTACGATGAAATGCCAAAATTACTTTATTCTATTTGTTGTTTATATTTACTCGGTATGCAATAAATATTTTTGTTACTGATTCAAATAGTATTTACATTTATTACAGATTCTTTGCCTTAAATTACCCGAAAACTATAAGCGTTAATTTTAATACATATATAATACTGTAGACTTTACGCAGAACGATTAAGACATAACTGAATATGTATTTAGATAGATAGATAACTTAGAAGAAAAACACTTATACTTTATTTTAATTTTATTCCTTTTAGAATAAACTTTGTTTTGAGACTATGATTTTATTTTCTTTTATATTAAGTAAAAATTTCTAATGTAAAGTTTCTGAGACACGGAAGAAATTGTTTAGTTAGAATCTTTAAAATAAGAACGATTAAAATGAAACTGTAATTTGAAAAAGGTGAATCTTTCGCTTAAAAAATATAAAGACGTATTTCCAGTCATTCGCGAAATTCAATGAACTTAAAGACCGTCCTAGGATTTAAGTGAAAGAAAATTACTCGTGATAATCATGGAGGTTCAAACAGTATTGAATAATTCCTCTTAATACCTGAACAATGAAGATAGAATACTATGTAGAGACACTTTAAATTGCAAATGAAAGAGGCTATATCCTGAGAGCCTGTGATTTACAAATATACAGAATTTATGTGTTGTTATCAGTTTTATTTTGATTAATAGGTTACATTGATATCTTCTTGTGAATGTCAGAGTACCAACATTTTCGCATTTTCATGAATTTTCCTAAATCAGTTAAAGATTTTCATGTACAATTACATTAAATTTAAGCTGATCAGCACAAAAATTCACACATTTCGTAATGTTTCACTTTCGTTCGAATAAATGTACTTTTCATTATATTGTTTACTATTTAAATACATAGTTCTTCTATCAGTAATATTATTTTCTATTATACTAAATTTTTACGTACTGGATTCCGTATTATCGTTTATACATATTTTTGGATTACCCACAGGTCAGGTCGTTTATTCGACCAGAGGTCCCGTCCCATAAAGGTCGATTAAGCGGAAGTTTACTGTATATAATATATCATGTACTAAGTGTACTCAATTGTACAGTTTGGCGAGAAGAGTAAACAGGTGACACCGAATATAAGCGAAATAAAGCAAGAGCTAATGAGTCTTGAATTACTTATTTCTTATTTTATTTACTTAGCGTCTTTATTGCAGAACACCTGCGATACCTTTTTGCACACGTGTTGTAAAAGATAATTTTGTGGAGCCATTTGATAGGTACTTTCGGTTAATTATTCTAAATTGTTTGAACATAGATTTTACTATTCACTGTTTTTGAAATACACTTGATTTTGCTTTTCCAGTGAAACTTATTACCGCCCACACTGACACATTTTTCACCTCTTTGCCTATTCTTATTCACAAATTTGTCGTTTCTAAGATTATAGAAATAATCATGAGAATCATGCTTCCCTTAATTTACTTTTACAAAGCATTTTGCTTTATATTTAATATTAAAACTAACAATATTCACAGGACAATACATCAAATAATATAAACTTTATTATTGCAGAGGTAATTACGTAAATTACTTTCGTGAATAAATAAATAGTAACTCTCTTTTAGCTCTGTCGTGTATAGAACAATATTTTTTCATTTGTTGCAGTTGTTCATGTTTGTAGAATCACACATGCCTGATACTGTGGATACGTTTAGTATACTTTCATATGATATAAAAAAACATTACAATTGAAAGAAGAAATTAGCGAGTCGAAAAGAATTTGTTAGTTTCGATTACACGTTATTCGAAGTTATTCAAATTACCCTGAACAACGTACAATTAAAAACAGTCTAAACGAAGCCATGTTTTGACATATTCTCATTGGGCAAATACAAAAAAGAAGTAAATATATAAAAATTTGTATTCATTTTAAATTCTGCAAATAGTACCAATTCAGTTAGACATGGCAAAATTTGATTAAATAAAGAGAACGTAGCATTTTTGTTCAATGTAACTAAGCTTAACGACACTTGCTTTTTTCCACTAGTCGCAGTCAGGGATACTCGAGTGTCCGTTGTAACGCGCGAACAATCGGTTTCGAGGGAATTAAATTTATACACGATGCAATTCGAATTGCAAACTAACCGCGAGAGGGGAAAAATAGTTAAGCGAAAGGGACACTTTCAATTGACGCTAAGAAACTTCGATTGGAATCGTTTAAGACACGCAACGAAACTGATTTATGCAAGACCGACTTTAACTACGAGATTTGTCTGTGACAGGCTGGTGACGAATCCAAAGGTTGAGCTACAATTTCACGGTTGAATTTAGTGACGGTGCACATGAAATCCCTCGTAATCCTTGTCGGCTGGACGGCATAAAGGGACTCTATACAAACGTTATCACCGTGGCTGACACGCAATCAAGGTAGAAAACGAAATAGCTCATTTGCAGGGTACGATTAACCTCAGAGGTCGACTAACGATCATGCGAACTAACTGTGACTGTGTCTACCTGCCTCTCCGCGGAGATTTGTCTCCTTCGTAGGCTCTCTATCTTTCTATTTCCTTAATCTTTAATCCTCGCTGTTTTCTTTAATTCTTTGTAACTATTATCAATTGAAATTCGAATTGGCTGGTCTTTGCGCGATCTTTTCTTGTTTTTCTCGTTAGAATAAAACGGTGACGTGACTCAACGACGACGAAAAATTGCAACCTAAATATATCTTTTTTATGGTGTAATAAAAGTACAAGATAATGTCAGCGAAAACTTTATTAAACATGTTGAAGTTTTTAAAGATCAATTCATTTCAGCAATTAAGTTGTTCCAACTGTTGGAGTTTGAGTATAAATATTACATTCTAATGTGTTCCGTTTAATGTGGTACAATCAAGGATTGACAAAGTTTCAGGAACAGTTATTAATAATTGTTATATAAAGGTCCTGACTGGAACACTTACGAAGAAACGAAGTGATACTTTAACTGTTACAAGTGGAAGAATGTTCTGATCGATATCGATTTCGGTTACGGTTCCATAGTCTGTTAGTATATTGGTTCTTTTCGGTTCTGAAACTGTACTATACCGGTTATATAGGACCCATTCTTATGGTTTTCCAATGCATAGTATTATAGTCACGTGCGATCCTGAACAGCCGCTGCACGAAAAGTAAGACTAAGAAATAGTAAGTGCGCGTGAGATAGAAGAGAATAAATTCGTGACCATAATATCCAGACACTATACACGTACTGCATCGATTGTGTACCGGCTTTTAATCAATATGGATCAGTTGCATATTACGAATAATGCATATTGACTGTTTATTAACATAATTTTACAATTCGTCATCGTTTCTTTTTATAACATTATTATAAATTAATCGAGTAATTACACTAGAATCAATAGAATAACCAAGGATCTATAACTATTTTTTATTTTAATAATTAAATTGAATGAAATATTGTATTAATATTATATTTCGTTGATACTTTTAAGGTATTATTTTTTGTTTTTTTTGTATTTAATAATATTATTATTCGAAGTTATACTACTCAAAATAGTTAAAACAGTATACTAAGATGAGGTTACCCCATTTTGCTTACCCCAGTGCATCGGCAAATATCCATCATTTTTTTCTGGATATATTGACATGAAAATATTGACTTACTGCGGATATTTCCACATATATTGAAATGCAATAATTCTTTAATACTTGACCGTGTGTATCTAAATGTTTGCAGTGGCTACGTATTGAAAGCTTCGGTGTAAACTACAGTCTATGAGACAAACTAATATAATCCTCGACTTTCGTTCCATTCACATCATAAAATGTCTAAGCTAAAATATTTTCTGAGACAATATATGTACACGTATACTCCATGAATTATTATACGAAAACAAAGTTCATTAAATATCAAACATTAAAAATGTATTTTCTACTCATTAACGGTACAAATAGTACGTACAAAAATGACTAAATACGTAAGTACCATATTAAATACAGTACAATTAGCAGCAACTATGGTAACCTAACGTGATGTGAGAATCGTATCAATATTGCTACAAGACTAACCATTGTCGAAATTAATATTTCATACGACGCTAAAATAATTGAAATTAAACTATGCGTCAAAATCGTTTCAAGGAAAACCTTGTTTCGTATACTCGTATACTTTAACCTTAAACGAAATTGCCTCTACTGATAAGTACAGTTTTACTCTACATATGTGTACACGTGATTTTTCGTTAAAATAATCTGTTCCATGTAACGTTCGTTCGAGTCTCCGCGTATAGTTAATAAATTTGAAAGATTTGCATGCAGCTTGCCGTGTGTTTCAGTGGCTCTTCAAACATCCGATTCGCGATAAATCATTCCGTGAAATGTTTGCAAAATGTTCGATCTATTCGAGCGAACTCGCGGTAGCGGGAGTCACGCAAGGAATGTAACTGGATGAGCAACGATCTCGTGCTCGCTTGCGTCTCATCGATATTTCAAAGAGCGTCGCGGTTGTTTCCGAAAGAAGTCGCCGACGTAAGATAGTAAATCCTATTCTCGACGTCGCACGCAGCTGTTGTCCTCGGTTTTTCTGTCCCATAATAGAACAACGCGACAAACTTTCTGGCTTTGACGTGGACCTACAGACGGAATTCTAGCTTCGTGACAATTTGCGACCTTTGTGGCTGTCACGCTCCGTGTACTATGTATACGGCTGTTTACTGAAATGTGATTGGACGACAAGTAGCATTAACGTCGCGTTCTTTATCGCAAACACTCGATTATTTCGCGAAGTTAAAATTAGTTAGACCACACATCGTTCAATATTCTGTAGAACTGACTTAATTTCACCCTATCTGTTCTAACACATGACGAATAGCCAACGAGTGACGACGCTGATGATAATCGCGAGGTGGAGTTTAATAACTCCTTAAATTGACAGTTTGACTGATTGAGGGTGGAACCCTGAATGCTGGTACAATGCCTAAATACTTTGAGAACTGTTACTGACTGAGAACCTGAATGCTCCAGAAATCCGAGTACTTTTTACTTACCAAGTAAAAAGAAGTCTAAGTATTTTTAACGATTCCAGTAATCTGGCTGACACTTAACGACGCTGACATAGGAATCATTTATTTCACAAGGAAGAGAACACTAAATACCTCCACTGTCACGATTAAAGTTAGCGTTAAACGTGTAGCTAGGTTTAAGTTATCTTTCAGGATAATTTTCAGATCATCATTGTCAACTTTTCGATTTGTGATCTTTCTTGAAAAAAAGGTAAGATTGGAAAATATCAGTCGCTTTCTCTGGAAGAACAATCCAGAGTCATACCGTACTCAATGACAACTGACGCACCGTAAACCTACACGCAATAATCAAAGGGAACCTAATCTTCGGACCAATTTTCTGAGAAACCAAGATAAATCAACACCGAAGCGAAAGTAAACATTCGTTTGATATAAGTTTTCGTCGTTTAATTTACTATAATATTTACTGTAAAAAGAAGCGGTAATTTGTTTAAAAATGATTCTTGTTTGCGTTTGCGACATCGTCGCCTTGAATGATTATTTTTCGATATGACTGATCGATATGATTTTCGATTCCAGCCGAACGGAACGAGGTGCGACAAAAATTCAAAAAATTCTAGAAACTATAATGTTAAGGCGCAAAAGTAATTAAGAAGAACGACGACTTGGAAAATTGGTTTATTACCGGTGCAGCAATAAAGAAGCGACACTGTCGCACATCTAGCTGGCACGTTGGCTGCACCTTAGGAAATTCCCATGTCGCTGTTGGGCCCTATCTGGGCGATCGAGTGCGATGCACATAAGTAGGAATCCCCCCTCACCCCTCCGTGACCAAGCAACCCCCGCTCACCCCATAACTGCGAATTCTATATTTATTTTTCGTTTCCACCTCCTTCCACACCACCAGTTGAAACGAAGGAAGAGTCAATACACGGGAAAAGGAAGAAGAAAACTGAGAGATTCGAATAGTAAACATCTATAAATCTAGTTCAGTCTCTTCCTACAAATATCAGATCATCTTAACAATTTACTCACACAAGTTTAACTAGACGTGTGAGGACTCCCAGCACTACGATATCACTCGCACCGATTGCGCGTCGCGAGATATAATATATTCTCTGGGGGCTGATGTTCGAATAATTTGAAATGAAAATATTTATGAAAATCGTTAAAGTGGCAGCTATTAAATAATTAGAATTTTTTTTAAAGTTGCTACGTCATTCCTTGAAACGTTGAACGCCACGTCAGTTGAGGCATCTAACTTTAAGGACGTCCCTGATATTTGTTTGAACCGTAGCGTAGAAAGTTGAAATGTTCGATAATTTGTCGATGTACTTGTTATTTTATAGTATTGATAACGAGAATAATACTATTTAAAAGTTTGCAAGTATTAAAGTTCGCGTCTTGTAAACGCTTTAGGCAGCTTTGAAGCGCCGGTCCCCACGGACCGCCATAACATTAAACGTGTTAACAAGTAGCGTAGTAATGATATCTACAAAATTTGAAAGTATTCGGTTAGAAGATCTTGAGATATCTTGCAGATCGTTTTTGAAAGCATAGTTTCAAAAATGTTTCTTTCAGATTGGCAAATTTATAAAGATGTGGGACAATGATAAACAATCAATTGTAAAGAAAAATGTAAAAAGTAACCATTTCTCAAGATATTGTTCAACAAATTGACATTTTACAAAACTGTTGGAAAGATTAAATTCATTATTTGAAAGTACGCAATTTTTGATTAAACACTTCTTTTTTAGATCTTGTAATTTTCGAGATATCAAGGGAAATATGATAAAAAGAAATAGGGGTCAAATATTTTTCTAAGTACCATATATGTAAGTTTCGTTAAAATTCGAGATTTACACTTAAGTAACGTTCGTTGTCAGTTTACAATGTTAAATCCATTGTTAAAGTAAATTAAATTAATAATGAAGGCGTACACGGTTAAAGTTACTTTCTCGATACAAGTAACGTGAAAATATCTGTTGTCTGGGAGCAACGCCTCTTTGTTCACAAACAAGATTCGAGATAACGTAAAAGGAGATCTTGTCATGAGACGTGTGGTACATTTCTTTTTGTCGTCGCGAAACGATCCTGAGGCTCTGACAAATCGCAGGTCGTTGCCTTTGCGAGGCGCTTGGCTTTGTCCGTGTCATCGATGGATATACGCAGTAAAGAAACTGACGATACTTTCTCGACACACCGGAGGATTAATCTGGCAACACAACGCCCTTGTGAATTCTGGACGCTACCTGATTCATCATGATTCGTAGAACGAATCCTGCCATTCGAGTTGGACGGAAAAGTTCGTGTTTCATCTAGAGCTGTGCAAAACGATATTTCAATTAATCGAGGAAAATATTTATGTAAACTATTTCTTCTCCTAGAACACAACGGTCAATATGAAATCATTTATTTCCATGTTAATTAAAATTCAATTTATATTCGATGTTGCGAATTTGAAACACATTTATATCCCAAACATGTATTTCTCGTTAGAAGCTTCCAAATGACCGATTTAAACAATTATTTATTTCATTATATTAGCAACGATATGTTTAAATACTCTATGAGTAATGGGTCAATGTTTGGGTAAGTTATGCAGCCAGTAAGAGGTTAGCGTTAATAATATCGCATCAGATAATTTTGTATTTGGACGCTTCGTGTTTAAAATTCAATTACTTAAAATATTATTTAAACGATACATTACTGATGATTTTTCCAAAATATTATTTCAAATAATCACATCAAATGATGCAATTCGAATAAATATTTGTAAGAAGATAAAGTTGTCACTCTCGTCTAAAGTAAATGTAAAAATGTTACTTTATTTAAATGTAGCTGTTCAAATTATTTCCTCTATATTTTATTTGAAATTTAATCTGCAGTACTTTGGTGGTAGTTGCGCGAGTGGCTGAGTAGTCAAATATTTTCTAATATTCGTGAACACGAAGTTGCAATTTTTTAATTTTAAATATTTATCTCGGAAGAAGAGAAAAAGTAATTGGAAGCTTTACTGCTTAAAATAATTGGCGAATAGTAGAATGAGTTAACAAAAATTTTAAAAAGTATTTCCGGCATGCATAATATACCAACGGGTGATACAACCGGAAATAAGGTGATTATACGTATAAAAATAAAAAGTTGAAACAAGGAATAAGCTTTTTTTCGTCTGAGGCCATGTTTACGAGAAAATCGAGTTTTGAAAACTGTGCACTGATCTATTTCCAGATTAACCTCTGTACAGATAAATAAGAATAGTCAATATATGGAGATAATATTATCATTATTAATTACATTAAATTACCGAATAATTTGTTCAGTGTCGTTATTGTTAACGTATACATATTCTTGATCTTTTCATCGTCAAGCCTTGAACTGATGCTACATCATTTCAATACTTTATTTGATCGAAATCGTTTATTATTTTTTTGATTAACTGGTATCTGCATGGCCCAATTTCTTTAACATAATCTTACAAACTGTTATCTATAATACTCAGCTGCTGTTCTGGCATTCCCATTACCATATCAAAGAATTCATACTGTTATAACCGATCAGTGTCACAGTTTGACTGATGGAAACAGATTAAAAGTAGAAAAAATAATTTGTTCGGCTCAAGACAAAGTGTTTACATTACAGTGGGCAATGAATATGAAACTGTAAGCAAAAGAAAATGTTCGTAGGGGATAATTAATTAGAGAAATAACACAGTGTACGCGTCCTCTGAGGAATATTCAAAATTCAATTTTCTCGAAAAATAGGTCTCGCACAAAGAAATGTTATTCTCCTTTTCTCATAAAGTTTACAATTACGATGTAAACGGTACAAAATCTGCAATGCTATATTGAAATACGAATAAAAAGATAAAACGAATAGTTACGTGCATTGATTTTGAACACCAAGGAGGATTCAAATTATCGCAGAAATGTTAATCGATTTACAGTGTGACGCAGCCCACAAATGTACTTTAGCAAGTGACAGATCTTTCGAAATAATTGCGTCGAAAAATCAAGAACAAAAAGGCTTATCGAGATTTTCAGTACGTGATTACCTGCAAGATAGATTGTACCAGCGCAGGTCGAAAGCTAAGCAGAAAATCTAGACAACCGGTGGAGCTATCTATCACGAAGAAAGTCGATCGACAGTTTCCAGAATCCTGCGTCGTTACTTGGAGGAGAAAATTCTCCTGTCCTGGGTGACCTGAACGAATGACTTTTCCTCCAGAGGTGTGTGCGTACGTGATTGCTCTACCATGGGAAATTGAAAAACAAATGACTATTACCAATTTCGCATTTGCTCTGACAATTTGATCAGGCGCTACGTTTCGATCTATCCATTCTTAACTTGACTCACATTTGCACATCCCTAAGGGGAGCAACGATATTCAACACGCTTTTCCATGTCAACGTTTCGTGTTAACTACTCGTGTTTGTCTTTCCAGACTATCAATCTTCATGATAAGACTAAACTGGAACACCTTCCATTTCAATTTAACGTACACAGTAGAGCCTTGGTTATTCCAAGCTCTTACTCAAATGCTCTACCATTGGAAGTCTCTATTATTCGAACATAGCATATTCTTGTACAATATCCGTTTTGTGGGAGGGGAGGGGATGGTTAAAGAAAATGTTTAATGTAGAAAAATGTGAATAATTTAAACTTCCATTTATTTAAGGCACAGAAATTTTCTATTTTCGTTTAGAGGGCCCTTTCTAAAATGTTCAGATATCACTGCTTTAGATGGAAAGGCATAACACGAATTAACTACTATTGTGAAGCATTTGAAGTAAGCATTGTAAAATAAGTACTGTAAAGTTAGTAAAAATGTACAGTATTATAAAGGTATAAGATGACTAACATTAAAAATGACTGCATCGGAAATTTTTGAAGTACATGTACCACTAGAAAAGGGGATTATGTATTTATATATGTAACTAGTTTGAGATAGAAAACAGGTTCAATTTCAATTCCAGATTAAGTAAATCACCACGTATACAGGGTGTCCCAAACATAACCGGTCGATTCGAATTTCGCGTTATTTTTAAAACGTCGAACCAATTAACCTGAAATTTGACATATATCGTCTATACAGATGGAAAAATAATTATGGAAAAGTACACCATGAAAGAACTCGTGCAAATTCTTCAAGCGTAGAATGAAAAATCACGATCTTTAACGCTAACGATTCAGGAACTTTGTAATTATTTCCCTCGAAATTATGTGCTGGCAAAAAGCACTGTGCAAAGTTTGGTCGCTAGATTTGTTGAAACTGGTTCAGTTGGAGATCTGAAAAACTCACCGCATCCCCGTACCGCTCGTTCAAGTGAAAATGTTGCTGCTATTGCTGAAAGTGTGAGAGAAACTCCGAGCACACCAATTCGACATCGTTCTCAGGAACTGAACGCTTCGAGGAATTGTTTATTTTAAACGTTATATATACATATACATTGCATTTTAAATAGTAAATAAAATACATTGTATGTTCAAAGTTTTCCATTTCAATTTCGATGGCTTTTGTATTTATTAGCATAGCTAACTGGATGTTTCAATTTTCGAAAAAGTCGTGTGCAGCAGCATTCTTTTTCATGAATAATTTTGAGTTTCACTGTTGTTGCTATTATTACTATTACAATACTATTGCGACGCGCAGTCTTTAAAATGGTATCATAGTCAACTAAAATTAAATTGGACATAATGTACTGGTATTTGTAAGAAGAGGTATGACTAATTGAACAGATGTGTGCTGTTTGAAGATATATTTGAATCTCTCTGTTTGCCATTTTGTCTTCTTGCACGTCGATTTTTTCGTAATCTCGACCGATTGTTTGGAAGGTGGTGGAAAGGGAAAAATAGCACGGAATTGACAATTATGGGGTGAGCGGGGGTTGGTTGACCACGGAAGGGAAAAGGGAAAATTCCTACCTACCAACATTGCACCTGAACGCTAAAATAAGGTCCAACAGCGATTGGGGAATTTCCCGGGATGCAGTCAACATACCAGCCAGATGTACGGCAGCGTCGCTCCTTTATGACTGTGCAGATAATAAACCACTTTTCCAAGTCGTCGTTTTTCCTAATTAATTTCGCGACTTAACACAACTGTAATTAAGAACATCTGAATAGAAATGTACTTTACCTCTACAAGCATTTAAAAGTATTATTACCTAGTTGAGTAGGTGCTTTTGTAAATTCTGTAATTGTGAGATTGTGTATTGGTTCTTCCTTTAAAATGCATCATAAAGTTGTAATATATATAAGTTATAAATATATATCAATGTCTAAACAATTAAGATTATTTTGCCAGTTTCTACAAGAAGGTAAAGATTCTTAAAAACATTTGGAGCTTTTGTATCTTTTAGCACCTTTTTATGAAACTTGGAACGAACATTCTTAATGTCAGTTTAAAGGTTTCAAACTTTGTTTGAACGTTTACGTATATCTACGCTATTTATAACTTTAAAATAGTACAAATTGTAAAACAAGGGAAACAATGTCTATTTATTTGTAATACGTGGATAATGCTTCAGTAGTTTCAATAATATCGTTTAAAACATAGTTCTCTACTAACAAGTGGAGCACCGTACAATTAACAAGTATTTTTTTCTTCATGCAAAGCACACTTTGCACTACTATTAAGGCATTTTCATTTTTCCTTTGTTACACTCCACTCTGAAGTATAAAATCGTAGGAAATTGTCTACCCCTGTCGTAAAGGTGTCTGAACCGTCAAGGGTACTCGTCACTTTTAAGGTACTCTCTTGAAAGTAGACAAATCTGTTCTCTTTGAGTAAGTAACTCACACCATTACACATGTACTTCTCCTTACCATTTCTCATATACTCACGCACGTCGCAATCTACCAAACAGAAACGAAAAGAAACGGTGGCAGTTGAAACATTTCGACCGGTAAGTCAGTCGACAAAAGAACGTCGATCCAGAATACATGTTGATTCAGAATACACGCGACATAGTTTGCGGCTTTACACTGTTTATGTATTAAGTAAAATTAAAGATTCCACAATATAGACAATTGTGAACGCTTATTTTATTTAATGCGACTCTCAATTGAACAAATAAGGAAAATAGAATTAGTTTATGTATGTAAAAGAATGTAAACACAGCATCCATGGTGTGGTACTATATTATAGAAGAATGTGGACATCTATGTGGAGCAATTTTTATTCACTTTTAATCGCAGATTTTCGAAGACCGACTAAAACATTTGACCCAATACGATTCTGAATTTTTTTCGGACGCCCTCGAAATAAAGATGCTGAAGGACAAAAAGCACCCTTTAAATATTTTCTCAGATCGTTCACAACTCGATAATTAAAGTATACAAGTCACACGTTCATAGGATATTTTTACTCATCTGAGTATGTAGATTCACCTGAAGTATGGATCTGAATTTCTGAATTATTCTGTACGCTACCACCGTTTATACAAAACTAAGAGGAATCAATACATATTCGCCGATTTGAAAATATAAACGACAATAATATTTTATTCAATAATTCTGTGTATGCAGACATTTGTAGGTTACAGTGAGGAAAGAATTGAATTATAATGTAATCATGTGATCCACATCACTTTATGGCGAATATAAGATTTAATCCATTGATCAGTTATGCTAGTGTGACCGCAATAGTATCTATAATAAGAATGAATGAATGTATTAATAATTATTATATAACGTTTCTTACTCAATTTCTTGAGTCATTTTCGGTATAAAAAAGTTTGCAACATACTTAAAACATAGTATTTGAATTTGAGATATTATACAATTTATTCTCTTCCAATCGGTGTATTCTAGAAACGAAGCATTATTAAATGCACAAAATGTGTATAAACTTTGTCGATAATTTCATTTACTTTTCTCTTTCGTTGAATTTGCAATATAGAATTCTGTTCTACTTCAATTAATGAGACCTTGAATGACATGTCAAGAAACAAACATAAAACACTTGACCCTCGTCGTATTGAGGGGAAAGTGCATGCGAACGGGTAGAAAGAATTCCTCCTGTCAGTTTAGTTCATTTATCTTGGATATTGAAACGCAAACAAGTTGGTAGGGCCACCATTGATCTGTCAATTTAATGTGCCAATACGGATCGATTCGTTTCCGTTTAAATTGTTTTTATTCCCATGAGTCTTCTAGAAATCCAATATATTTGGTGTTATAGAACACACAACTTATCTTTAATTAAAATAAACTCAACAATTAGTTGCTAACAGATTTCGGTAAAATTTCATAAACCGTGCTATGTTTTTGTGACCTTATTTAGGAGTACAAGGTTATTAATGTAAAAAGTTTTAGTTGTTGCTTTACATTTTCTTTTATTTTGAGACTAGTGGCAAATTTGTTATGACAGGTGACATAAACTTTTGAAAACATTTCGAAATCGAACTACACAAAAATTTTGTCACAATTTCGAAAAACATAAGGTTTCAATATTTTCAATGATCAGATTTCTGAATTTCATTCAGAAATTTATATACAATATATTCATTGCAAAAGCAATACGAACAATACTTGGTATTTGGAAATTTCTTGTATTCAAGAGTACAATATTTATCGTTAAAATGTCATCCGCGTAAATTTAGAATTTTTCTTTTATTCCGCTCGCATAAAGATACCCTTTGTGCTTTCGACGACAAAGAATAATCTAGCGAACATAATATTAATGTCACTAAAAACAATGGACTACCAACTCTATTGTAATGTTAAAATGTATGCCGCTGGTAATAAAAGTTTCGCAATCTTCATTGAAAAAAGTTTTTAGACAGGCCACGCAAAACAGCCGCTAATTCGTTCATCCGGGGGTAGTTATAGGAATTTAGAGTAGAAAGTTTAAATAGATAAATCAAGTAATTTTTCGTCCGAGCTGAAACTCGGTAGAAAAAGAGCTATTAAACGAAGTTGGCAACCGCATGAATTGAAATCACAATATTTTAATGTTATCCGATCTTTTATCGTAATTAAAATTTCACTTTGAATTGTCCGATTACATCGAAACGAATCGTTGTCCGTGACTCGATATTTTATAAACATTTTAGTTAAATCCATTTCATTAAACATTTATCAACTGATCATCGAGATTCTGGTATTGGTTTTATCGATTTACCGTATCATAATGTAATGAGATTGACACCCTATGACAAATTATATACATTCCCGGTCTATTACAAAATGAGTCGTTACAGAAATTAAATAAATGCTCGTGAAAACAAGATATTTATCCGTGAATGTATAGATCGAGAAAGTATTAGTAACTGTGCAAACTGTGTAAATAAAGTAGGTCAGGACAACGAAACCTTCGCGTCTCGGGTTTCATTTTTTATCTCCGAAACATCGTAAACTGGTATTCTTGAACACCTGTGTATTCTATGTGTCGAAGCCTTGAACTCAGCGAAATTCAATAATTCTTTCGTACTGCTAATTCTCAGGAATCCCAGAATAATAATTGGAAACGATGATTAGGAACATTTCTTTCATTTCGAGACGCACCAAGCATTTCATGTTCACAAACACGATCATACTATTCAGATAGAAGTGATTAATATCTATCACGCTTATATAAAAATACATTGACGAAAATATCGAAATTAACGAAATTCATACTAAAACAAGTTGCAAATAAAAAGGCAGAAACTTTCGAATAAATTATTTAAACGAACATATAAATATCGTTATTAAATAATAACAACTTCGATAAGAATTCTAAAATGGAATTACATATAGGTTTGGAGTAAAATTGCTAAAATTTCCAAAATTTAAGTCAACGATAGCACACTTTCCCATTGTCCTATTGATTCCCCCTGTTGCAGAAATTATATTTTCATCATTTGGAACAAATATAAGAATCGCGCAGAAAAATTTTACTGGTCAAAAAATAAGGTCCACCCTAATATACACATATCGTGGATACGTCCGTATTTTCGTTCCTTAATTCCATTTGTAGCGATGACAAAATCAGCCAGTACAGAAAATGCTTTTAAGAGGTGATACGAATGCTCTACAGTAGCTAATCAGACCCGTATTCTTAGATTCGGGAACATATTAGTTCTCTATAGTACGTACCGTATAACGCTGGTTGATTGAAACTCGGGACGGCACAGAGATAAGAAGACTAAATTCATAGCTCCATCTGTCTCCACTTTTGACGTTTCCGAGACATACGGCTACGCAGGTCTCAACTGATAGATGTGATTAATTCGATCAATAATGGAAATACGTATGACTTGAGGTTCCAATTTACGAGCGTTATACAATACTTACATACAAACATTCCGTATGTAAACGTTGCTATAAAACACTGTTTGGATAACATCCAGGGAACGATGGAACGTTCCGGTATAAGGGATTCGGATACGAGAGATTCCACTGTAACGAACTATCAGAAATTAAACCTTAATAAGCATTCCTAGGTTGCGTAGCACAAATGATCATCGTGTTTTGTCATAAATTGAAAATAAAGAAAGGGAACAATAGAGCCAACAATGCGGAGTGTTAAAGTCCTTCGCGTTTCTTAAAATTAGCGAAGTCATGGGGATCCTCGAACCGCGTTATATTACAATTTCAAAGCGCAGTACTTCCTTCACCTTGCTTCACATTACGAAGAATCACCAAATATTTGTTAAACCGAGAAGATGGTAATTAACAGAGGGTGTTTGCTCGAATGTATTTAAATTTAGAAAACCAGAGGCTCGATGGTGAAGCGACTAACCGAACGCGCTGGTGCGGGAGTTGCACGGGGGGCAAGGATAGTAAATGCACGTGGCAAGAAACGTCGTGAAACGTAGGCGAGAGTAACACTTGATTGCAAGCAGGTTTGCAAAGCTGTTCTTACCAGCGACTCCTGTTTCAGAGGAAGGATCGAATGACCCATTAAGAACACGACTTGGAAAGGAAGCCTTTTAACGGAAATGAACGTCCTGTTATCCTTTTTGGTTCACGAACTCGCTCCAGGAATCTACGGAATTTCGACGTCAGTGTATGCACTTTGCTGCAACTCAAAAAAGGGCTTAAGATTTCCATGTGGGTGTGGTCGTATTTCGATTGGTTCGATGCAAATTCGAATCATTATATTTTCTCGTGCTTGGTGTTTTTACCAATTGTTTTTCTCGATTGCGTATTAAAAGAAGAAAAAATTCTCGTAAATGTTGGAAATGTTTACTTTCGAAGATGTAGAGAGGAATGAAACTTCTAATCATTTAGAAAAGCGTCGACTTCACCGATTTCGATAGGAATCAAAAATGAAGTGTCAAAATTTCATTTCACGGTGCTGCACGGTTAATGGTGCTGCAACAATTAAATAAATACAGGTCATACTCCAACGTTAACTGCTTATTTACAATTTGGCATTTATTAAGACTTACTTTGAAACTTTGTCGGTCGGTATGAAAAGACCAGAGATTATCCGGGTATCGCTTACTGAATCTACGTAATTAGTGACCGGAAGTGAAAAAATTCTGGTACGCATACCTGAAACTTTCGGAAAAAAATTGTCCAAGTGGAATGTAGTTACGAAGAGAAATCATGGTTTGAAAATTATACGACGAATTGATAAAATTTTACGTAGAGAAATTTTCGTAGAAACGAAGGAAGACTGTATAATATTATTACAGAATATTTCTAGTATATATTGCATAGGTTGATATATTTCTGCATATGTGATATATTGTAACTGTATATTTCACTTACGTTGCGTGCATATTTTTACATATTTTTCTGACACAAACATCTGCGCTCTGCTTAGTATTGCTGTCTTCCCACAACAATAAGATTTATAGTCTGATACAGTATTTCTAATAGAAATGAGTTATCCTATTATTATAATTTTATCTCCATATAATAATTTGCTAATTTTAATATGCTGTAAAGAAGATTAAAATTTCCCTTTTTAATATCGTTATTTCAATCGTACTTACGGCTACGTTAACTTTATTAATTAAAAATATAGTTTCTTTCAAAATAATTAAATATACGAAATTTGCATTAGAAAGTAGACTTTGCTACAAAAATTATCATTTGTTTACTTGTAGATATATAACGTAAATATAAAGTATACTTCAAAGTAATGAAATTGTTCGCCTCGTATATGTAATTATTAAACGAATAATTTGTCAGTTAGTAATTGTAATAAATAAATACAAGGTGTCGTGAAATATCATATATATAATACATGTTTTCAAAAACTTGTATTTTACTTGTATGAATTTCAATAAAATTGATGAAATTTTCTATCTTCTAAGCTTTGATGGAATAATGTGGTTTATATCCCTGCAGTTTATAAGAAATTCATCGATACTTATAAGTTCGTAGATTTTAAAAACTTACAAGAAATTGTTCCCTAGAAAAGTTCAAGTATTGTGTGTATATACTGTAAGAATTACCATTGTATGAAATAAAGGTACAGTTTTTATTATACGTATATTGAATGAAATAGTAGGAATGAAACAACAACAAAACACACAAACTATAACTACGCCACGTTTGACGCTGGTTCGCCTAATTTCCAACAAAAAGTGACCTCAAACAGGTTTTCCTCGCAGCCTATACTCTCACACGCATTCATTCTTTTTCATTCTAATTCTTAACCTTTTCCACCTCGTACATCTAGTCACGTTCAACGAAAATTCCTTAGTCTGGCACCATCTCAATTGCTCGTTTTTCGCACCTTAGTTCGTACACCCCACCGTTCAGTTCACACGTTCTTCTTTCACGCCTCGGAAACACTTCACTCGCTCGAAACGTGCGAAGCTGCGAAACTGCGAATCAAAGTATGCTTTTCGTTGTGTATACACCTCGTCGTCGCAGTTCCGTACGTTTCCTTTATAAATAATTTAGGTACGTATTGAATAACTCTCTCCGATTCCCTGTGTTTCTCCGATTCCCTGGTTTGAAATCAGGACAGAGTCATGAAACGAAAATGACTAGACGTGTCGTTACCTTTTATGATTGGCAGAAAGCTAACCCTGGGAATACAACTTGTCACCGAACGATACAAATTTCGTAATCCAGCAGCGCAGAGACGTCAAGGCCGATTTAGTGATACGCAGTACCATTTTTTCGCCCGTATTCCACTCCCAGCAGAGAGAAATTTTGATGACGTGCCGAAGTTACTTTTACGTTCAACCATAGAACTCCTTTCCTCGATATTACGGACAGAAATGAAGTACATTCGAAGGTTTACAGCGTCGGATCCTACGAAGAGGTTATCAATAGTTGATAATAATTGCAAGAGATGAAAGTATAAAATTTGAAAATTGTGACAATAAAATATCTCTATTTTTCCCGCCATTAATTCACTTATTAAAAGGTAACGATATCCTCGAAAATTCATTATCCATTAGTTTTAGAAATAAAGTTGATGAAACTGCGAAAGCACAACATCAGCAGTAGCAGATTCAGCTAACAACCGCTTAAACGTGGTCACAGCGAATGAAACGTTTCTCGAAGGGAAACCGCTTTCCCTTAACGTATCCGCAAAGAGTACTGGAAACAATGGATGCGGCATACGTTGCTCCAATTCGAAAATGGACGTTCTTGGCCACCGGTTTTATGGTCGCCGTCGAGATAATCGTGTCTATGCCCTACCAGTACAGGAGAAAAATAAGATCGAAGGAATTGGCAAGTCCTTGCAGGATTTCGGTCCCCTAACTATAAGTAACGTCGCAGGAAGAGATTTGGACACATACCTGGCGGATACGTATAACTCTAATGCGTCGTTTCAACAATGAAAAATGTTTTCTCGCCGTTTTCACGCACGTTCGTCCTTTCTTCAGTCGAAGTTTCTTCCTGGAGTTGAAAATCTAGGGAGGCACGAAATTCTTAACTTTCTTCCTGTGACTAGGAAGGGATTACATTAGACCCATGGGGACGGTTCTTTACCACTGTTAAATATTTATGTACTTTTACACTAGTCATGCAAAACTTGGAATTTTGTTGAAGAAAATATTTCACGTGTACAGTGTGTTTGACTTAAATTGAACCATTTTTCTCTTTTTTTTTTTGAAACAGTAACTTCACGAAACGAATGAAAGAGAGAAAAGTTTTCGTACGTTTTATACACAATACGATGGCAGACACCATTTTTTATGTATGCAATATTTTTCGAGAGACGAAGGGGATGTTTAATTTTTTTTTAAAGGAACGTGGTTTATTTTTTTTGTCTCGTACACATACGTCTCTTGAAATTAATTCATCCATGCGCTATTCTATACACACACGCATACACATAATGGAGAAAAAAATAATTTTTTGATTCCAGATTTGTTTGACCAGTCTTCTTTCATTTAATATATACGGTGATACGTGTTCGGTTCCAAGAGTAACAAGATCATTTTTGTAAAAACTTTTCTATAATACATTTTCAAATATTATTAAAAATAATCGCGGTCTTTAGAAACCGATATACACGTGCTCACATTACATTATCTGTCAATGAATTCTCAGATGTACAAAAAATTATAGTGCTGTCTTAACTTCCCTTTTCCCCAGATCTCACACAGATTGAAACTTCGTTTTATTTATTAAGTTTAAAAATGATCCTAAAGGTCGTCATTTTCGTACAATTAAAATCATTTATAATAACTATAACTGACCAAGTGGACGTTTTTAAGGACGAAGATTTTCAGCATTGAGGGGACTACTTTCAAGGCGATCACTTCGATTCTTATAAATACAACACTGGAAAAATGTTTAGAAACATAGCTTTATTGTTTTTGGAACAGAGCACGAAAGTTGCAAAGGTCTCATCATGACCTAAATAGTATCGTGAAAACCGGGCATCTAGAGGGTTGACAGGATTGATTCATCCCCAATCCTCTCCTAATCCCCAGGCTTGATCGGATTGTTTTGTTCCCTGCGCGGACTTTAGGTAAGACCGTTGCAGGGATAGTGGTTAAGACCCCACATCGTGGGGTACAGGTCTCTCTGACCTGGTCGTTAGAGTTGTAGTAGTTAAAACACGAGCCGTCCGTGACGTCACGTGATGTAGGAAAACCACGAGTACAATAACATATAGCTGGCAAAGATTTTGGAACTCTTGTCGACAGAATGCTCCATATAATATGTATCAACTAAAATAACAAGAAATGTGTTCGATACTTTTTCCGAACTCGTTTCAGTAATCTACTTTTCGATATGATTTCATAGGGCTAAAATACAAGATTATCAGAGTATTCCCAGGTTGGATTGAGTTTGATGTAAATCTTGAATTCGATATTAATGTCTCTGAATAATAACGATGGTTATAAGTAGATGTTCAAATATCTATGTAACACTAGATAGTATTTATTCGTATGGATGAGTTTGAAGTAGGATATTCTAAACTGTAAGAGATATCTTAATGTCCGTTGGATATATCTGACAGGGCGAATTCTAGATACAAAATCGTTATCCCAACTGCATAGTGATAGCTTTTCAAGAGATATGTATAACGAGTCGTATTAATCTCTATGGAATGGCAATAGTCTACTACGACGTTTACGGTTTAAAATAGATTACCAATTAAAAAATTAAACGATTATTTGTTATACGTTTCTTATGAAAATTTGATAGTCAATTCTGATACATGTAACCTACCTAGTACTGCCATTAGTTCCGTTACAAGTATACATTGGGTTATTGCAGAAAGATGAGAAACATTATCATTACTAAGGAATTGAAATTGATTTGAACATTAATAAGAAAATAAAAGTAATGTGTTTTATTCGAATTGATTATTTCTTGTAATAAATTCGGTAGCCTAAAAAACGCCCTGACAAAAGTAGATTCTGAAATAACCTTGATCGACTGCATCATTTGCAAGTTTATATCACTACAACAGGTAGTCACATTGAATATCACCATTGTTTGTCTTGTCAGTTACTATGTAAATAGAATCTGATTAGTTAAAATCAATGAGCTCTTTTATGTTTTTGGAATAGTTTAATATGCCTGTAACAAAATTCATCGCACGATTAGGTGTGTAACGGTGGATACACGAATATCGGACACAGTACATATCAGCTGTGTACGATATTGGAATTGTTCTATTCTCCAACCTTGGAACATCAACCGTAACTTTTACATAGTATGAACCGAGAAGACAGATTCGCCGATTAAACATGGAACTCAGCCACAGTCGAACCTTGCTAAATACGATGTCACTGTGCATTCACCTGTGCAAGTCGAACGTACATCCTTACATCTGAGCAGATGTTCGGCCTACTACTCCTATTTGGTGAATTCAGAATTGTTGCTGGATTCGGAGTGATTGTAACGGTTTCAGGAACAATGTGAAGAGAATAATAATTATACCAGTTATTGTACGGCTAACAATGCTGAGGAACTGCAGAGGCCCTTAAACTAAAGAAAACAATAAGTAGGTATTGTTTTGCTGTACGATTTTACAACGGCAATGGTAGAATTGCTGTGGTTAAACATCAGTGATAATATCCAAATCACCGAATTTACTCTTACTCTATGTTTTACAACACTGATTGCAATACTAAACAGGATTATACTTGCAGTTGGCAGGTCGCCAATTCGAACAATACATTTGAACTGTATCTAAAAGCAAAACAGGTGACAAACAAATAGTGCAAGAAACTGTCGTTTTAATGAGTAACCACTTTCTTATTTTTTATACAACTCGATAATGCGTGGAAATATACCATAGTATAGGATCATTTGGATTCGAAATGATTGCTCAATATTTTATCGTAGAAACGTGTGTTGATTACCTCGTGGTGTACCCTATATAGAGTGTCCAATATTAATGAATACTCTGCCAAAGTATTAAATCTGTTGACATTCTGCATATTTGTATAGCAGGCCAAGTTAAGGCACTAGTATTATTTTCATCTACTGAATCGTAAGTATGAAGGATCAAACCACTCTCCAAAGATCTTGATGCCATGTTGGAAAATATTAGAAGTCTGAAGAAACTTTTTCAATAAATCTTCTGTGGTTTTCTAGGCAAATTATCACAGAAGAGAAACGAAATACTTTTGCCATCATTGTTTTCAAAATTTCACAAATCTACAATAATTTGATAGAATACTTTCATTGTTTCCGGTATAATAAATAAAGGAATTTTCGTTGTACATCGAAATGAACAAAGAAAGAGTTTGGATTCACTTTCCGAACTTTTGATTAAAACTGTTTGTTTTCACTTTAACCAACTTGTTCCCTACTGTTTTGAATTTCTGAAAGCAAGAGCGAGGCGAATTGTGTCCGGAGCGGGGCGATAACCACGATTCTGAAAAGGAGTTAAAAGTCGAGGCATAAGCTTCAGTACTTTGCTGAGTCATAGACTAATCATGAAAATATATTTGCATACTAATTGCCCTACGACTATAGTCGAGGAAAATGATTTACATGGACTTGTACTTCGGAAACCTTAGCTCTGATAGGATTCAATTTTCCATTTTCCCGTAACGAGATTTACTTTTAACTGCATAAGAGCTGGAAAGTTGAGAATATGAAGAAAGCCCTCGTCATGCTTTTAAAGCTTCAATTAATCAGCAGAATTTTAACATTAATCGAACCATGCACGGTTAAATGACCATTTGAAAATTTGATTTAAAATTCTTTGTTCATCTAACTTTATGTAAATTTTTATATTGTCCGATCTTACTCTCATTCCTTTTCGAAAAAATATGACCTACACCTTTTCATGTTGATGCCATTGAGAATGGTATGTATCATTGAAATTGGATTTTAACAGGCAGAAGAACTGTGTGTAAACTGTTCGTTCAGTTAGACCGCATATTCATTTTTAACTCGTGATTCCTTAAATGTAATGATTATATATTTCGCAACACGAATGAAATAAGATTAATCGAATAAAATTGTACTCAAATGTAAAGAAAATATTTTCGGAATCTTGATCAATCCCAATATTTTCCTTTCTTATAGGTCTGAAAGTAATAATTAAAACTGTTGTATTTTTTCCCTGAATTCTATTAATTCCTAAAGTTTATTCACGATATTGATAAATGTTTGTGGACGTTGCGCTAACAAACAAGAAAATCCATTAACGCATTTTGTGTGCCGTACAATTTTAACAGTACATCTATAAAATAAATAGATCTAAAAAAGTGGTAGAAAGCAAACATTGGTGTAATCTCTTCTGTTTTCTTTGTTTCTTCCGACAACTGTCACCGGTGGAGTGGACTCTCCCGTTGTGCAACCATAAACTTCTCCACGGGTGAAAGTGGATTGAACTTTGAAAACAAACCGCTTGAACAGAGCGGAATTTAATTCTGATTTACGGAACCATGTGTAAATATATCAATTTTATCGATTGGAAATATAAAAGGAATTACGACATCGCGTTGTTACGCATCGTGTTTCATGGTACAATAAAATATTCGTCGATTTTGGAGGTACCTGTACGGAGAACGCTTAATGTTTAGAATATTTTATGATTTGACGAATTTTTTCGTATTGAGCTGGAGGATGCTTTACGAGAGTGTAGGCTACGGGAGAAAAGATAAAAAAATTCTTTTTAGTACCTAAGTTATGAGTTTCCTTTTTTATTGATCGTTGGATAAAAGTATTCCCTGTTGACGTTGTCGTTAGAAGGAGAGATTTGCCCGAAGAATCATAAATTTTACGAATAAAGTATCTCTTGTTTAAATTCTATTTACAAGAATAACCATCACGATTTTAATTAATGTGATACAAGGATTTTCACTCGAAATAAACAGCGACGCGATGTAGAATTATTCTTCATCGTTTTCGTTATTTCATGTACCAGACTAATTAAGTACATGTTTCACAATGGCCGCAATATGAACTGCTGTGTTATCCGATTAAAGTAAAAATTATGGTTTGCTAATATCAGTAGCGCACTCGGTTACTTAATTTATCAGTTTTTTATACCTTGTGAAAATTTTTCCCTTGCCAGTAAATATAATTCATTAATAACTATATTCATCCATTTATCAGTTGGAAAATATATTTTTTAATTGCATTTACAGACATGAAATGGCTTAGATTAGTTGTTCTGGATGCATTTAGTATCTAATGCCACGTTATCATAAAAGTGGTATCATAATATAAAGGTACAAATATTTTTTGGATCCACTGTATGTGCTGAATACGAGTACAGTTGATGTAATCAAATTTTTGGTATGATCCTATAATGATTTTGGACTCTAAAATTTCAGGTCAAAAAATTATTTCAAAATTAGTAGTTATTTTCATTGAAAAACTATTACAACCAATCTTTACTCGCTCTACACAATGAATCACCATACACATCATCTTGAATATTCATCATCATAATGATTAACAAAGTAATGCAACAGTTCAAAGTATTGTTTACTTATCTTGTGCAAAGAAGAATAGAATAGAAAATATGTTTTTTTACAGTCACAGATTGTATTTCATTATCGTTGAAACGTCGAAGAAAATAAGTTTCATTTCGGACTCCAAAGCCATTTAAAGGTCATCTTACTTTACATGTCTATTAAGGCCATTTAAAGGTCATCTTATTTTACATGTCTGGATGGATATTCGTGTCAGCCGCAACATATACGAGAAAAAATGTGTACATTCGTGTAAAAAAGCATGAATAGTCTAGAAAATTCAAAAGAAAAATCTTTTCTTCAATGTAATTACTTTTTGTAACTGTTCAAAATACACATGAAACATTTTTCGTATCGTCGTTACTACAGCCAATAATTAGGTAGCTTATTTCAAGTGGAACACCAAGTGGTTTCAAGTGGAAATGAAAGTTACAAGTTATAGAAACTTAATAGAGAAATAAATAATGAATAATTGTAATGATATCGAGACATCATATTCTTTATTTCGATGCAATAACGAAAGAGTTCTTTTTCTCTAAAAATACGCCTATAGTTAATAATGGGTCTCCCTATTTCCTCCGATTTGTACATTATTGAATATTTTTGAGAAGAACAATTTTCAATAATGTTCAGATTGGTGGAAACAGAGAAATCCATTTGTGGTCTTTACGCTAGTGTTAGTGAATTCGATGCTATGATGGAACTAAAATCCTGCACTATAGAAAAGTGGAGTAATCTCCCAGAAAAAGGAAATGAAAATTCTATACTAAAACTTTAATAAAATGTAAATCATATCGCATTCTTCATTATTTCTTTGGTAATCTTAACACTTCTTAAATTTTGAATTTTGGGTAAATGTAAAACGCTCGGTATTCCGATAGGCAGCGAATGTAATCATAATAATGAAGTTTTATCTAACGAAGAATGAACACCTTTACTTAATGACGTTGTTCCTAAACTCTAGGATTACGAAAGCAATGAGTTTCACGTTAACAAACGTGACACTTATGAAGCAAGTGAGTCCTTCTAGATGGATGCAGCTGCGTTCCTGGCAAAATTAAGCTTAGAAACAAATAATGCGTATTTACATTCCACATGAAACGTATTTGTATGGAATTACATCATACGTATGAAAATTTAGAAATTTATCGATACCTTGTCTTTACTTTCAGAAGTGCAATTATATATTTTGTCGTATTTGGTCTAACGTTAAGATGAGCATTTTCTCAATACTTTTCCAGTTAATCAATTTCAGATACCGTAAATCATATCATCCATGGAACACTGTTATTAAAAAGGGCTTGAGGGTCGACTAATAATTCACGGTGTTGTTCGAAAGTAGCGGGGAACTAGTTTAAAAACAACAACGAAAGACGTACAACGAAAAAGGCAGACTTTTGGCGAATTGCTGGGCATTTCCCGTGCGGATTGTAGCGAAGCCACGACCATAAACTCGTCTTTCCGTGACAGGCTGGTCGAACTTTTAAGACGGACAGAAGATGGCGCACTTTTATTGCTTCGAGAATCTCCCAAGTGTGCCGGATAGAGCGAGGAAATTGGGAAAGGAAGAGGGAAGAGACCCTTAGGGTCCGCTAAGGCGTGCCACGAGGGAACGCAACCTGCCAGTTACCATCGCGATATATGGACTTCCAAATTCTTGAATCCAGAGACATTCGGGCGGTAGCACGAGGGTAAAACCCGAGAATAGGCATCTGTTAGTATTCGAGGACGCAGAAGAATCGATAAAGAGGGAAATAATATTGTTGCGAGTACTGCCTGTCAACGTGCATTGACAGCCGTCAGTTCTTTGTCAGACGTAGCAAACACAATGTGGTGAGTGGTTCTTGAAATCGTACAAATCAAGGTACGAGCTTTCAGCGATAGAATTAATTGCGGTAGATTACGAATCTACGAAAGCGATAGGAAAAATACTAGATATTTTTGTTTCGAAGAAAATTTTTAGCTTGTATATGCTAAACACTAATTTACTTCTTCGAAGTACTCTCTTTTGATAATATGCACTTGCTTCAAGCGTCCTACCATTTCTGAGAACATCGCTGAAAGTCCTTTAGTAAGAGGCTGTTGAGTCTCTCTGTCCCGTTCGCTTTAATTGTGTTAACGCCATCGAATCGTTCCCCTTTTAGCTTCATTTTGATTTAGAGAAGTAAGAAAAGCTACCCACGGGAAGATTTTGGGAATAAGGTTCTAAATTGCTGAAAGAAAACTAAAAGAAACATGTTAATAAGTGTGCCGCGAAAATCTCGAAACGTAGCATATACATATATTATCTTACATTACGATAATTGATAGTAAAATTTAATTTTCCTGCAACTATCGTTTCACTGGTTCCTTCGTTTTTCGAGTATTATATTCTGAGTTATTTTTTTCTAATATTCTATATATTCGTATAGGAAAGAGGAAGTCACACAATTTATAATATAAATAACGCTTTTGTTCAGGTTACTTAATAACAAAAATCACGTTTTGTTCATTTTATTTACTATCATAGTTTTTAAATGGGTTTCTTATTTGTATTTTTATAATTTCTAATTTTTACACATATTGAAACGAATATTTATTTGTAGGTACTACTTGTAGAATATTTTTATGTTGATTTGTTTCGTATATTAGTATTTATATTATCTATACGATCTTCTACTGAGACATAATTTTTGTTTAGACCACTTTATTTTGTTATTCTCAAGATAACCATAAAACAAGGATCGAGAATATGAAATAATAAAATGTAGATGACTGTATACTTTCAATGTTGAAGTACATAAGAAGTAATTACCTATTGTATTTTATCTAAGCTTTCTCTAGCTTTCATACCTCAAAATCAAAACTGTTTTTGTTTGTCGTTGTAGGTATAATGACTTTTAGGAATCTAAATGCACACACGAAGTCTTTGAAGCAAAATTATTGACTGTTTTGAAATTCAACGTACATAGAAATTGAGTGAGTAGGTACTTGATAAATGGTAGCAATTAGCTTGATTAGGTACTTGATAACAACAACGTATTTCTGAGAAGAGTCGAGATCGGTTGGTCAGGCGATGGTTTGACATCGATGAATTTATGATAGAATTCCAAGTTATGTTTCATCTTGAAAGAGAGAGAGTGAGACCAAACAGTGTTGGCAGTTGGCGACGGTTAATAACCATGTTGGGTCTTTTAGTTATTGAGTGTCGTGAGACTAATTGCACGTTTGAAACAAGTATGTTTAAAGTATGATAAGTGGACCTCGTATTGCTAAAAATTAAGGACCTTGTTTTCACCACACAGCACTTACTCCAGAACCATTAAGAAACAAATTTTTTAATATGCTTAATAACTGCTAATAGTGCGAATAGAGTAATTTCAAAACTTTCTTGCATAAAAATGAATGATTAATACAGTAAAATTTGTAGAGTTACACGAAATATTTCGAGATACTTTTAAATATTACATTTTTTCAGCGTTCAATGAACTTTCCAATTTTTATCTATTCGATTATTCATGTCAACAGTGGTTATTGAAATGTACTTACAACGTAATTAAACAGCATTGTTTAAGCTTCATTAAATGTCGAAGTTTACTATATTTCTAAAATTTCAATACTTGAATTCCGAATATTGTTCTCTTCTTTTATCCATTTTCTTGTGCATTTCTTTGTCCTTAAATCAAGTTTCATATAACGTACAATAGTTGTAGAAATTCCACTGCTCTTTGGATCACTAGCTTTAATTTGAGATGTTGATTAACCCGAGAATAAAACAAATGATGCGTCATGCGCAAAGGTAAATGTACGAATTGCATGACTTCTCGAGTATTGTTTCCGTCAGGTTCTAAAATGACTCTTTCAATAAGTATTGGGATTAATTATAGAATGAAATATTTCATAATTTACCAATTAAAATTTAACTGCCCAATTGAATAACCATCGTGGATAAACTGCTATATGTAAATGGTTTTATTTGTTACTTATTATTCGAATAAAATTTAATCCACCTCTACCTCTTCATAACTCCAACCGATCAATATTTTTGAATCCGACTAAAATTTTCCTGAGCGTGTTATTGTCGATTGTCCAGTTATAAATTTTCCTTAATTTTCGGAATTCAAAGACCCCTCGTATAAAGTGCTATTAGCTTACAAACTACATAATCAAATAACTCAACAACCATTAGTTTTCGGTTCTATATTCGTCGAGAATTGTTTGTTTCTATCAGTAAGTTAACGTTTGCACTTATACTTCTGAAACACTCTATATACTTTGCAATATGCTTTACAACAGGAAGAAAAAGGAGAAACGCTAACGGAAAAAGCGTGATGAAAGTTCAGGTATTAATTGGTAAAAGAAACATTAACAGACGGTTTTTTTAATTCGACTTGAACTCCAAAGGTAATCGAACTGGTCTCGACGTTAGGAAAGTTGTAAAATATTATTTTATTAGCGACAGGTGTGCTTGAGCACTCGAGTTTCCTCGAGCGACGTAATTACAGCCTCTCTACGAATAGTGGCGAAATCCATTTAGTCGATTGGCAATTATTCCCATGGAATTCCTTCTTTAGAATGCAAACCGGTAGAAGGTATCCTGTCAAGTGTTACATACATATTTAAGTCCGAATTACATGAAATTCCTCTCTATCTCTGAAACTCCGGATTTGATTTTGTGTGGAAAAGGAAAAAACAATGGGAAACGTTGTGTTACGACTGTCTCCAACTTAATTATTTTGGACAATTCTTGGTATTAATTCGCTGTATGTCCATAATTTAGTGTTGAGGATGTATTTGTTTGAAGACAATGAGTCCATATTGTTTCGAATGTCAGAATGACTATTTGTGACAGTAAATTGTAAAGTTTAACGTGTGTGTATATATATAGTTCTTTCTTGTATTTCCAAAGAATCATTGTAATCATTAATGTTTGTCTCACATTTAAGAACATTATGGACATTCGAATTAATTATGAACGTGCGTAGAAGTGCGTTCCTATAAAGAAAGTCCATAAATTCCAATTTCAATTGGAAGAGGGTATAGACTATACAATTTATTCCCCACCGCGAATCCAATCAGTGTAGTTTCAGAGACTTTCGAGTTTTAGTTTCACAGACTTTCGAGTGGGAACATAAAAACTTGCCAGACGTTTCAGCAAATCTCTGTCGCAAACAAACGGCAGCTATAATTCTGGGTAGAAACGATTTCAAGACCGTGTCTGTGGGACTTTCCTCAATCTTAAGATACGAACAGTAAACCGTGAAAGTTTTTCAAGCCATTACAACAAAATTATGTGTAATAAAGTTTGATTTGGATTCTCCGATTCCGAATACGACAAATTCGGCGAGTCTAATTACTTACATCAAGACAAACGGATATGTTTGTTCACACATTGACATCAATACTTCTTCGCAATTAGTTAACGATAAACAACAAACTTTCAAAAGTTCTAAAATATACGAATACGAAAGAATTAGTAACACAGATGGAGAATTCTGAAAGTATGTAATTTTTATTACGTATACTCGTCAAATGTAACTTTTGCTTTGTACATTGTGTCTCGTTCAAAATCAATCCCAATCATACCTTTGGCAATCTTCTCTCTTGGAATAATTAAAGACTATATGACTTCGAGGAAGAATTGCATAATGCCAGTCGTATTAGAAAATTAAGAATATCTGTAACTTTGTTCTTCTTTAGTCTGGGTGATCGAAATCGTCAATCACATGCTAATGTACATACTTTTATAAAACTTCGAATATGTTTGAATAAATGTGTTTGTACATTGTGGATGAATGCAGGCGAATCAATTGAGAATATAACACACAGTTTTAATTAAAAGCTAGAATACACTAGAACAGAAATTCTATTCAGAATAGATCCTATCGATTGGTTTGGATTTTTGTCACAGGCGTGATTGTACTATCAATGGCATTTATCATCATACGAAATTTCAAAGTCAGAAACTAATCTGATAGTTAATTTAATATCCCCATTTGGCACGTTGTACAGATACAGGGCATTATATCGGCACTAGATGGAATTGCATTGCAATTGGACCAGTCCCGTATAGAATGTTCCAGGGCATTTGACGTAAATAAGCAATTTATCGATAGATTCTGCTCGCAGTTCGACGTCTGGAATATCCATATTAGTACAGAAAGTTCTTGGTTTACTCAAAGTCTTCATTCATTCCTTGCTAGCGTATGGATATATTATATTATACTTTCAAGTACGCATTTCGATATATTCTTTACGAGATTTCAATTTTATCGCTATTGATCACGAGTTGCCAATAAATTTTCCATACCAGAGCGATGATCTTTAAAAATGAAATTCAAGTTTTACATATATTCATAACTGACATTTATGCAATCCATAGATGCTCGTTTTAGTCACCAAATAAAAAATGAAGAAACATTTTAATACATGGTAAGATATGTTTTTTAATATGAATGATATACTTTTATTTTTACTATTTTTAATGTGTGCATTCAATACATACATATACATAAAGATACGTGTATATAATAGTATCCGGATATGTGACCACAAATTTGTCCGCTTATATGACCGCGATCCCCACCAATTCCTGGAACTGCTGCCCTGAAGCAAACCTCAAGGCGTTATTTGTGATCTTAATCTACATACATGACTCAACTAGTATTATATTAGCCAAGTAAGACATTTTTTTTCATTATTTTTTATTATATTACTTACAAGATGACTTGAATCGGATTACTGAGATTCTACATTATATTTACTATACTTGTATTAATTTTTGTATTAATTTTTCTAGTTATACCTTATAATTAATCTCAGCTGAACGAATAATATTTAAGTAAACAATTGAAATGTTCGGACATAAATGATATAATGTATATATACAACTTAAACTAGACTTTATAATAATAAATAACAACACACGTTTTGTATAAAATTCTTTAACGCCATCACGATTTTCTAATTCTCTTCTCAAGAAAAGAAGCAATGAGATGAAAAGAAAAGACAATAAGTCACACATAAAAACTGCCGAAACAAGTAAAGAAACAATTATGAATTTATTAAATAATGTATTGTGGTTAGTCTCATTTTAAATAAAAAAAAGTTACGAATACGCTATCAAAAAATTGCAATAAAAAAGGTTCAAAAATAACAATTCTTTTTCATTTTATTAGTATTGCCTCTCACAGATATTCGATCCCGTATCGTATTACACTATTCTGCGACCGCACCAATTCTTGGATTACACCTCTCCAGATATTTGGCCAAATACGGTCTCGATCGATGGTCATATATCCGGACACTACTGTACAAGAAATATAAAGTGTTTGTACTTTCAATTTAAATACAAGCCATACAAGACAAATAATGGTACACTTGGATGTATTTATTTAGTTCTGTAAATGGGTTACATTTATAAACATAAACATTCATATGGTTACGTTTAATTTACATTCAATTCGTTTCTACAAATATGCTGCCATTAAATAAGTAAATATAATGCCATTAATTTCACGTATAAGTATAAATTTTCTGTTTATACTCCAAAAATGTTGCCAATATTAAACTGACTTGGAAGTTGATAGAAAATTAGAAAGTCTCTAAAAATGTCAACTACTAAATACTTTAATAGAGTCTTGATAGAAATATTCTAAGGAAGGATATCATTAGGAGATTAAATGTCTTCAAATAGTATAAATATTACAAATATTTTTCGTGCCAGTCTTTGTTTTCAATATACTCGATTTTTAAATTACACTGGATATGTGTACCTTTTGATTTATTGTGGGATGTGCTAACATTTTATATGACAATGATTAGTATATTGAAATAAGTGAAATCGAATAATTTTACAGAGTTGTGATAAAAATGTACGATAATTAGTTTTCCACCTATTAATAAGTTGTTAAATGGCCATTTCTTCTTCAAATTTTGAAAACTTGTGTAATTTATTTTCTTTATTTTGCTCGTGTCTACTCCTAATTATTATTATCATCGTAGCAATACGTGTTGAATACATCTATTGAAAAGAACCTATACGATGAAATGTAGAAATAAACGTATTACTGTACGATTTCGATAATGAAATACACTTCCTTTGCCTCGTTATAATTGTACGCAGAGAGGAAAATAATGAAAACAAAAGCTACGTACAATCGTTTTCATTAAGTTCAATGTAAGAATACTTTCAGTTTCCAAGGAGTTAAATCTCTTGGTAATCGCCCCGGCGGGATTAATGTGTCTAGACATTAGAGTAAACGAAAAAGAACGAGCAGAGTATAATTTGTCGGTCGCTGCCTTCCATATTATATGTACACACGCGCGCGTACTATCGATGACAATCTTGGTAACAATAGAGGCGCTCATAAAAATATGGAGACGTTATTGGACACTCTGTGTAGCAAGAACGGCGACGATGTTCCCCAAACGAAGTTCTCTAGTCTGGACATGGTCGTAAGGAACTACTGTCACTCGTTATCCACCGATGTCGTGCCTCTTCGAAGCCATCGTAAAAAGATGGAATTCGGACGGATTACTCGTGCACCAGGGGACATTGTTACACGTCCTTCAGTTTTTTTTTATAAGTTTATGGCTGAGAAAGGAGGACGAATCTCATTATCCTGATGTGTCCTCGTAGACACCTGTACGTGATAAATTTCTCTCCGTCTCTCTCCATCTACTTCTCCTTCTGTCTGTCGTTGTTCCTTTTTCGGCTTTCTTTACGTTTTCTGTCAGTTTTTCTTGTTTGCCAGTATGACAACAACACGAGTATTCCTCATTCTAGGAATACATTTGTTATTCAGGGCTTATACTTATTCTGCGCACGGGGCATAATTCTGGAATATTTGATGATCGAGACGTACTTGTTTAACATATATTATTGCCAATGAGATTTGTAAGCATTGTTGCTAACCAGTGGGAAGAAATATTAATGTGTCCCTCGGGAAACTGGAGACCTAGCTATCTCCATCGCTTGTGACAAGAGGAAAATGTTTTAGTAGTTTCAAGATATTTTCTTCGTGATAATTTTTTATCGTATTCTGAAGATTATTAGCTTCTTTTAACATTAGACTATGCATAGATTTTCGCTAACCACGACTAATAATATTTCAATTTAAGTTCCAACTTATATAAGAATTTTATGTTTACACTTGTGTATTCGTAACACATTACAATGTTACAATGGTGATATGAGACGAATTTAAGACTCTATTATTATGCATGAATGAATGCAAGATATCAGTAATCGTGAAAATTAAAAGAAAAATGAATGAAATGAAAATTCTTTCTGCACAATATTTGCTCTTCGAAACCATTCTAATTATTCTCGAAACATTCTTTTTGTATTCTAACAATTAAAGAAAGTAGCAGTGACTATACTATTATTTATATTAATCACGATTAGTGTTACTGTTACTACCAAAGGATTCGAATCTGAAACGCAATAAATATAAGTAAAGGCTATCAATATTTTAATTGCTAATTGGAAGTACAATCAAACAGTTGGAAATGTAATATTCCTGTATTTTGTATCGAAAATTACACTAAGCAATAATTCCCGCGGTAAACTAAATTAGAGATAAAAAGCAAATAATGTTAATGAAATATTTCCCATAATGAAATTATATTTGTAGCGAAAACGCCAAACATTTCGGTTCCAGCTTGTTATGTATACTATGTTACGTGCATTCATAATTGTTATTTGATATAATATTAGTTTGACCTCAATGGGAAATAGTATAATGTATAATGTAAATAAATTGGATGAGATGTACTTTATGTAATTTTAATGTCAGTGAATTTTTTTAACTGGAAAGCGAATTATTATCGAGCATATTGAAGTATATAAATAACACTTTTATGTAGTACAATTTAAAAGAATTTCATATACCTTGAAATCACAAATAAAATTTACTTGTTCAAAACAAACAAATTCTTTCATCTTCCTAGTCTATTTTCCAATTATTTCCAAGCCACTGAACTAGGTGGCACACATTGCACTTTTCCTTTATTAAAAATGATAAACTAACACTCTACGTAGTATATTTTTTACATCGTACTATTTAAAACATCTTCGTGTAAAATATAGAAACAAAAGACACGGAGTACTATGACGATAATATATTACTGGAGCAAAGCCGCCATCATAGGAAAACTAAGTATCGCGAAATTCGTATAAAGAATCAAATACATGAGAGTGTTGAGTGACGTTGAAGACGGGATGGAAAGAAATTGTCAATGAGAAATTATAATCTCCGTGAATTAACGTCTTTATTCACTCGGTGGATGTTAAGAGTGCTTTGAGTTTTAAAGCAGCAGAAGGTTCACAGAGACAATGCGAAGAAGAAGAACAGAGAATCTTAATCTTTCCTCGGCCACAAAAGATCGCCCGTAGCAATTAACCATGAACATTTGTTCCTTCCTCAGTGACGACAGAGCCATTTTAAGTACCGTAGTAGTATCACGTTCAAGATTAAATGTGTCTGTCTTTCATATTGCACCCGTAATTCCCTTTCTTTTCTCTTCTTCTTTGCTCTTTCTCCTTTAAACTTTCTGAAAGAAATTTAATTATCAATCGTTCAGTTTCATATGGATGTCTCTTTTCATTTCTTAATAAGCGAAGTCTGCTTCCTTCTACCACAGAATTATCGCTACAGGTCATAATTGACAAAACGGTTGTTTCATAAAAAATACAATCAATACCGTGAGAATATTGTTCCGATGCATCGGATGAGCAATGCAATTAAACATCAAATCTGTTTAGCTAAGCTTGTGAAAATATTGTACATCTTGGCGAGCGAGTTCATTCAGTAAAGTATATGCGAGGGACATTTGTCGATGGTATCCGTAGAAATACTTCGCTGTGCTACATTACATTATTACGTTAAATCAATTTAATGTTAAATTACAATTTTGTTGGTGAGTATTATTAAATTGGTACTTGAAACTCACGTTGATTACCTACTGTAATTACTACGAAAATGTCTATTTCGTGTAAATTTAGTACCGCGTCGTGAATACAAAGAATGTAATATTATTTTAATCTAAACAGGATCGATGAAATTTATAATCGAGAGTAGAGAAGTTCTTCGAATAATTGGAAATAAGAATTTACTGTTTGTCTCGTGGGCTTATTTCCTCTTCGAGCAATTACAATGATAGATCATGATGTTGGAGCGACGAAAACAACACCTTCAACCGCCTCTATGTGAGCGTAACGAGCCACCTGCTCGAACAACCTCTAAAAATTGTTTAAACCATTCCGGCTAGCGGTAATTCAGGGGTCGAGTATAAAAATGGAAAAAAGCTCAAAGTTGCCAAACTACGGTAATTTGTAATGCACGAAAACCTGGCACTTTTCCACCCCTATTAAGGATTTCCGAGCAGCGAGAGAACCCATAAGAAGTTATTTGATCAAAATTTTTCTATCGACAAGATAAAACAATTTGTACAGAAAACCAGTTTCAACTCCAAAAGAAACATATTCGAACACTCTGATATAAATCACTACTTCATTCAGTTTCACTTTTGACATAATTAAATAAAGTTATAATGTCGTATGAAGAACACTTCAAATGAATCATTCGTGTAAATCAATTACACAAATTTAAGTAAACGCGTGATATGTGCATAGTTACTAAAATCAATAAGGCAATAATATGCACATATACAGTTACTTTAATTATTATTTAATTGTTAAATATCTGATTAAATCATCGTTCTCAATTAGAAAATCTCAACCAGTCGTTGAATGCTGAACTTGCTGAATTACACCAATCCATTTACATTGAATACAATTTGATATTAAATATGTGAAATAAAGAATAAACGCAAAATTGAAATCTTGACAGCGAATAATTTTTGAGAGCAGATTTACTCGAAAGAAAAATCCTGAACTGGTACTGACAAAGTTGTAGTCTGCGTTTAATATATTTCTTAATTAAGGGAACAGATTGTCACAAAGAGTGACATATTATCTATTTAAAGGAAGAAACTCTTCGAATAACTTGAAGTAAAAATTGCGCCAACATATTTAAAAATTATAGGGACGGAATCTCTATAAGAAGTCATAGAACTAGCGAAGCTGGAGGAAATAATCCGACTATGGTTCCTCGTTCAATCGCTAGAGATTGAGTTCCTGCGCGACCGAGCATCGAAAATTCTAGTAGGCAATTAATATTCCCAGTTTCTTGAATTTGACTTACGAGTTACGAAGCTTACGTCGCTCGACGAAATCTATGAAGGATCGTTATCCTCGAGTTACACCGGCCGATTAAAGATAAAGTTTAATTGCAGGCTTAGGCAACGCTCGAGTGGCGACCGGTAATTGCACTTGGAAAGGAAGCAGCGATTTACTCCGTTCGATCATAAAAGGCGAGAGTCGATTGTAATTCCATCGATCGATCTTTTCGTTGTCAGCGTCCGGCAAGCGCGAGGGAAGTCGAACGAGGCTAGATTTGTAATTCAGGAAAACGAATTTCTTCACCGTTCGCCGAATACGTCTGTGGATGTACTCGCCCTCGATGCAATCATTTCCTCGCTGCTTTAAGTTGCAGGTAACGGTGTATCGGAAAGGTCTGAAACTTTGTTCCTTTCTTAACGCAAATCAATTCCACGGTGTTTCTCGAGAATCGAGAGAGTTCGACTGTTATATAACTGCGTACATTTGTGGCAGTTGGTGTGTGGATTGAATGTTGAATTAATTGAGAATGAAGGTAAGAATTCTGTTGCATCGTGGTGGCAGATTCGCGAAGTCAGAGGCGGTTGCTTTTTATTCTTCAGAAACTTGAACCTTTCGTTTGTAGCCTGGCGTCATGATGGCTACCAATTAGACTAATCAGACTTGCTAAGGTTAGAGATAACCTTAACAATTGAAAAATGAATTGAGATTTAAAGATTGCAGAAACGGTGAAACTAACCTTATTTTATTCCAAGTGCTCAAAGTGTCAATCGCCTACACAGATAAGTATTTGTACACGATAAGAGAATGCTTGAACTGTATTTCTTATGGTAT